>NW_017671232.1:201944-274416 GCF_001879085.1 Nicotiana attenuata
GGGAGGGGGGTAAACATTTTACACGTTCTCTAATGCAGGAGTAAAATACAATTGTCAAATCAACTCAAATTGAAAAGTTGGAAAAATTATTCTTCTACCCATTTTTAAGTAAGTCAAATTGTTACTTTATTTCAAGAAAAAAAATTGTTACTTTATTTATATATTTAAAAAATATTTCTTTCCTTTTATATGAGAAACTCTACTTTTGTATTAAAAGTACTAAATATTATTTTTTAAATATCTATAAACCTATTATTTTTTTAAAAAAATGAGGCCCCCAAATTTGGAGGAATTAGGCCTTCATGGCTTTTACAATGTTGAACTTAAGAAAATATCTTTTTTAGATCTCTTACGTGTAAAAGATAGATCTCTCACGTATAAAAATAAATCTCCCATGTGTAAAAAAAAAAAAAAAAGAGATGGATCATAAAACTAAAAAACAAGTTTATAATTGGACACAAAAATTTTGGGGCCTAAGACACAAGCCTTACTACTGATAAGGGTAGAGCAGCCCTGATAGAGTCAATAAATAGGTAATGTCAAATTAATCCAAAGTTTAAATAGGTCAAAGTGAGTTGAATCAAGATTCATTGACTAATATGTCCTGACTCACTTAAAGTAAGGTTTGAATGAATACGGTTCGTTTACAATTTTACATATCAAATTAACACTCCTACAATATCAAAATAGGTGTGATGTATCATGTTTGGCTATGTTAAAGCGTGTTGAGTCAATAAGCCTGTCCAACATATGCTTAAATCAAAACGGATATGAGTAAGATGAGTCAAATAATTGATCATAACTCAACACATCAAAGTCGATCAACTTAAAATGAATTGAATAACGAGTCATAATCCAATCCGTCTAAACTTGGATTATACCTTTGCGGGTCATAAAACTTCTAATTGGTACCTCATAAAAATTTGGTGTCATTTCCAAGAAAAAGGATTTAATTTACTCATTTCAAATTTTATATTCCTATACCAAGTTTGAAGGGCTGCTTTCACTTTTAGCCTGCGCCAGAAACTATTTACATTTAGTAGCCAAAAAAGTGTATAGAATTTATATAATTTTTGTATATAACATACAATATATATATATATATATATATACACACACGCGCGCGCGCGCACATTTTTCGGCTATTATTTTGAGAGTGGCTATATATCGTCATTTTTCCAAGCTTGAATTATGATAGAATGTCTTTGAATGAGTTCCCGCCAAAAATAAAACTGAAAAAATTTCATGTATCTTGGTACCTATCACATTTAACCTGCCCATTGACTTAAAGAGGAGAAGATAGTAAGATAGTGAACGCCACTAAGTAATGGCTGCGAATAAGTTTTTATGGTCCTACTTAGTACCCTACCTTACTATGAGACTTTACAACAAAAGTCATAGCACATGACTTTTTGTCAATGTAGTTCTATAATAACCATGTTAGATTTTGACACTATTGAAATGGTAATGCAGTTCGGTTGATTGACTATATAAACTTTTATGTTGTTGGTGGTGATTTGATTCTTCACCCTTATAATTCGATCTTTGTTTTTCCTTTCCCTTTTTGCTATGTATAATCGAAAATTAAAGAAACCCCCCTATTGAGAGATCAAAAGAGGATCCGTGACAAGTGATATTTGTCTATTTTTCCCCTTTTGTGGACCTCTTTTTTGACCACCCACATTTCAAAAGTAGTAAATCAAAAGTATCAAAAGCAATACATGGTCAGCAAATTTTGGTAGAAAAGGTTGGAAAAGGTTAAATATAAAAAAAACAAGAGAGCAGTGAAAAGTTAAAAATGAGTATACCAACAATAACAATATATAGTATTCTCAAAAGTGAGGTCTGGATAGGATAGTATATGCGCAAACTGTACCCCTACCGTGTGATGGTAGAGAAGGTAAAAACTACAGTAAAGCCATCTCCAATCCTCCCCCATTTCTCCATAATGGGGGCAACTTTTGCCATAATGGAGCACCAACCCTCCCCCATTTTTGCCCCCAAAATGGGGGATAAATAGTGTTCCTCCAAATATGGGGGGACACTATTCATCTCCCCCATTACTATTCATGCATATTTTATTATTTAACTCTTTTAATTTATCTCTTTATATATACCTAATTATGTTTATGTAATATCTTTATAATATTAATTTTACATCTTAACTTTGGCGTATAATTTTGATAAATTAATTTTCGTGCATTTATCATTTTATGTAAAATTGTAAGTTAATTTTATTATAAGTTATAATTGTACAAAAAATATATAATCATCTCAAAAAATGAATGGTGCAAATATAAAATATTAGATGTTGCTAAAATTGAAAGGTGCGTGATCTTAATGCACCAATTCAAGATGATTTGGAAGGTCCACCTCCAACAGTAGAAATGGCAGTAGATGAAAATCAACGATTTCAAGAATTTTTAGCTCGACATAGAAGAATTAAGGACAAGATGCTCATTTTGCACTTCGTAATGCATTAATAGATCATTTATGGGAGATTACTAAAGGTTGAAGTTGAATATTTATGTAGTATTTCGGATGAATTTTATCGTTATGTAATATGTATTTAATTAATCTTGTATCGCAATGATGTCACTTTTATTTGAATTATTAGTTAATCTATAATAGTTGCTTACAATTTATATTATTTAAAATTTTATGGAATTGTTATAATGAAAATTACAAATTAATGAAAATAAGAGATGGTATTTGTAGTTTAATGGAAATTAAAAAATAAAATTGAAATGAAAGATAATAATATAATATATAAGAGAGATAAGAATATAAAAAAGAATATTCTCTTTTGCGGGAAAAAATGAGGGAATGTTTGGAATAAGTTGTCCCCAAATAGGAAAATCCCCATGTTGGAGACCAAAATAGGGGTAAAGATTGAAGATGCGCTAAGCGATATAGTAACAACAACCAAAAAACAAAAAAAGCATACCAATAGTATAAATTTTTTGGGTAGGTTCATGATAGGATTTAACACGTCTTAGAAATGCAAATTGCAAGTAATAAAAGTAGTAAGTAAAACACGTGACCCACCAATTATTGCTCTCGCCTGTATATTACTACTAATTTATATGCTTTCTCTTTTAAAACTACCAAAAAAATTGCTCTTATGAGTCCTTTTTGCTCACAAGTGCAGCTATTTAGGTTATTTACTTCTTCCTTTTTTTTCCATCAACAACTCTTTACTCAGGTCACTTTCGATATAATTTACAGCTTTAATTTCAACCTATTCTTGAACATCTGATTATTTGGAGGACTAATAGGAGAGGTGGAATCCTGCGTTGTGATAGTCTGCCTACATCATACATTTTTAAGGTGTAGCAGCAATATATGCAGGAATTCTATTAATGGGGTTAAAAAAAGAAGAAGAAAAAATAAAAAAATTAAAAGAAATTTAGCCAGGGGTAATTGAACCACTGACTTTACGAAGGTTTGAACCCCCTTACTGTATCAAAGGAATTTAAAGTATAATATAAGAGGTACAAACCGAACTTTTTCTTATATGTACAACGTAACTTTCTAATGGAAGGGGGTTACCAAACCTTTTATAAATGCAAGATATTTTGTATACCTCATTGATAAGGAATCGAGCTTCGTTTGCCACAGCCCACTAGAACGTAACCCTTTTAGCAATGGTATAAAGCTATACACTAGGAATAAATACTTTTTACTTGGTTAATACTCCCTCCGTTCACTTTTACTAACACATTTTGACTTTTCACGCCCCTTAAGAAATAATAAATGAAGTGCATAATTTACCATGATACTCATATTAATTAATGCATATTTTATTGGATTTGAGAAAATCATTTGAAATGAGTAATAAATACTGTGGGTATAACAGGAAAATAAAATTTGTCTTCTCTTGATATGTGTAAAGGGACAAGTAAAAAATAAAAATTTATTTTTAGTATACATGCCAAGTAAAAGTGAACGGAGGCATGGGCGAAGCTACCTAGCCCCAAGGGTGGTCAACTGACCACCCTTCGTCGAAAATTTACACGGTATATATAGGTAAAATATTAGATTTTAGTGGTATATAACATATATTGAACACCCTTTATTAGAAATTTTTTATACTTATTTCAAGTTTAAACACCCTAAATAAATTTTCTGGCTTCGCCACTAAACGGAGGAGTACTAGAAGTGTAGCTAAATTCTAAGATTGGAATTGGAATCTGATAATTCTGTTCACAACAGCCAGGACCATTCTTCTTCTAAAGCAGAATTCCAAGCAAGAGTACATCATTTTCTATTAACATAGAGACGCGGTTCTTCTTCAAATCCTATACGAATACAAGATGCTTTGTGAATTGGGTTATCCGATGCGCGTCCAACAATATTTTTGAAAAATTGGAACAAACATAATCTACTAGATCCCTCTTCTTTTCCCTTGTATTCTTTCGATTGATTCTTTTTCACTTTTAAAGGGTAGGATAAAGATCAATCAGAAGTCAGAATCGAATAATTTCAAACACATAACACGTCAAAATTTGCCAACCCACATTAAACCATAGGTTAATAACATTAATTTCTTCCTTTGAAAACCGTTCCTTCATTAAAAACTCTTGAATAGTGAGAAATCTCCACATGTACTTCTTCACACTTCACCACAGCACACTCCCTCTCTCTCACTCTTTGCAAAAGTAGCCACAGTAGCCAAATCTCCGCCATTTTCTTCCTCCTTATCAATGGCTACTACTCCATTTTCTCTACTTTTCTTCTTTCTATTTCTCTTTAGCCCTTTTTTCTTATCCTTTGCCCAAAAAAACCCAGAAATTCAAGCTCTTGAATCGTTCAAACTTAATATTCATGACCCAATTGGAGCACTTAGCAACTGGGATTCTAAATCTCCTTCTGCTCCATGTGATTGGCGTGGAATCGTGTGTTTAAACGGCACCGTTAGTGAACTCCGTTTGCCACGTCTACAGTTGAGTGGTCCACTCACTGCAGAAATTGCTAACTTGCGCATGTTGCGTAAGCTTAGTCTCCGTTCCAATTTCTTCAATGGTACTATCCCTGCTTCACTCTCTAAATGCACATTACTTGATACTGTTTATTTACAGTACAACTCGTTTTCCGGCGAGATTCCGCCGGAGATCTCGAAGCTTAAAGAGCTTTTTACTTTTAATGTCGCCGGAAACCAGATGTACGGTGAAATCCCCGGCGAACTTCCGGCGAGTCTCCGGTACTTTGATATCTCGTTAAATTCGTTTTCCGGTAGCATACCGGAGAAAATATCGGAACTGTCTCAGCTTAGTCTCTTCAATATTTCCTACAATAAATTTTCAGGAGGAATTCCGGCGAATTTTGGTTTACTTCAGCAGCTTCAGTATATTTTACTTGATTATAATAAATTAGAAGGAACATTGCCTTCTGCAATTGCTAACTGTTCATTTTTAGTGCATTTGAGTGCTGAAGGCAATAGTATTAGTGGTATTATACCTGCGGCAATTGCTGCTCTTCCGAAGATTAATGTGATTAATTTATCGCATAATAACCTTTCTGGATTTTTACCATATTCAATGTTCTGCAATGGTTCTATAAATCCTCCGTCCCTTAGGATTATTCAATTGAATCACAATGCTTTTACGGAGATTTTGCAGCCACAGTTGTCAACATGTGTTAGTGTTTTGCAAGTTTTGGATCTTCAACAGAATCAGATACATGGAAATTTTCCAACTTTCTTTACAGACAATTCTACATTGAGGTCTCTGGACTTGTCAGGGAATTTGTTTTCGGGTAAAATCCCCGGTTCTATTGGGAATTTGTTGAGATTGGAGCAATTGAGAATGGCGAATAATTCCTTTGAGGGTGATATACCGGTTGGGATAACAAAATGTAGTGGTTTGATGGTTCTTGATCTTGAAGGGAACCGATTGATAGGGGAAATTCCAGGCTTTTTAGGTGATCTTAGAAGCTTGAAGATTTTGTCACTTGGAAGGAATAAGTTTTCGGGTTTAATTCTGTCTAGTTTTGGCAATATCACTAGTCTTGAAAGTCTGAATTTGGAAGGGAATCGCCTTACGGGAAGCTTGCCTGAGCAGTTAATGCTTTTGAGCAATTTAAGTATATTAAATCTTAGTGGAAACAAGCTTTCTGGTAGTATTCCTGTTGGTATTGGGAACTTTCAGCAGTTATCAGTTCTGAATTTGAGTAGAAATGGATTCTCGGGGAGTATTCCGTCTAGCATTGGAACTCTGTATAAGCTAGTAGCTCTTGATTTGAGTGGACAGAATTTATCCGGAGAATTACCATCGGATCTTGCTGGTTTGCCTAATTTACAAGTGATTGCTTTGCAAGAAAACAAGTTGTCTGGGAATGTTCCCGAAGGTTTTAGTAGCTTAATGGGTCTGCAGTACTTGAATCTATCTTCAAATTCATTTTCGGGTCATATACCATCTACGTTTGGCTTCTTGACCTCGTTAGTTGTCCTTTCATTGTCTAACAATAACATTTCTGGTTCAATTCCTCCCGACTTGGGTAATTCCTCTGCTTTGGAGGGTTTAAATCTGCGGTCAAATGCATTGAGTGGCCAAATTCCTGCTGATCTTGCACGTCTCTCCCGCTTGAGTGTGCTGGATTTGGGTAGAAATAACCTGACGGGTGAAATCCCAGAAATTATTTCAAATTGTTCATCCCTCACGTCGCTTGTGCTGGACATGAACCATCTTTCCGGGAACATACCAGCGTCACTGTCGAGCTTATCAAGCTTAAATACGCTTAACCTTTCTGGAAACAACCTGAATGGAGAAATCCCAGAAAATCTTACAATGCTCCCGAACTTGGTGAACTTCAATGTGTCGAACAATAAATTGGAAGGCCAGATACCAATGACGCTCGGCTCTCGTTTTAATGACCCATTGTATTACACTGGAAACCAGGGGTTGTGTGGGGAGCCATTGGACAGAAAATGTGAGAGATCTAGTAATGGTAGGAATAGATTGATTATGTTTATTGCAGTGGCTGCAAGTGGAGGTCTTCTCCTTGCATCATGCTGCTGCTTTTACATATACGCCCTGTTGAGGTGGCGCAGGAAGCTCAAAGAAAAGGCAGCTGGAGAGAAGAAGCATAGCCCCGCAAGGGTTAGTTCAAGGTCCAGTCGCAGTCGTGGCAGTGGCGTCAATGGTGGACCAAAACTTGTTATGTTCAATAACAAAATCACAGTCGCTGAAACAATCGAAGCAACAAGAGAATTTGATGAGGAAAACGTGCTAAGCAGAACACGCCACGGAGTGCTATTCAAGGCCTGTTACAATGACGGAATGCTACTTTCGATCTGTAGACTACCAGATGGATCACTAGACGAGAACAAGTTCAGAAAAGAGGCCGAATCACTTGGCAGATTGAAGCACAGAAACCTAACTGTTCTCCGCGGGTACTATGCTGGCCCTCCAGACCTTAGACTACTTGCATATGATTACATGCCAAATGGGAACCTTGCGACACTGCTTCAAGAAGCATCCCACCAAGATGGTCATGTCCTCAATTGGCCAATGCGACACCTCATTGCACTTGGCATTGCTCGTGCATTAGCTTTCCTCCACGCATCCTCTATTGTTCACGGAGATGTTAAACCACAAAATGTCCTATTTGATGCAGACTTCGAAGCCCATCTTTCAGATTTTGGCCTAGACAAGCTTACAGTAGCCACACTAGCCGAGCCTTCCACTTCAACATCAGTTGGGACTATAGGATACATAGCGCCAGAAACAGCATTAACAGGAGAAGCCACGAGACAATCAGATGTTTATAGCTTTGGCATTGTATTACTGGAACTACTAACCGGAAAAAGGCCATTAATGTTCACTCAAGATGAGGACATTGTGAAATGGGTAAAGAGGCAATTGCAGAGAGGGCAAATATCAGAACTGTTAGAGCCCGGATTGCTTGAGCTGGACCCAGAATCATCAGAATGGGAGGAGTTCTTGTTAGGAATAAAAGTAGGCTTGCTTTGCACAGCACCGGACCCCCTTGATCGACCCACCATGACCGACGTTGTGTTCATGCTTGAAGGTTGTCGCGTTGGCCCCAATGTATCTTCTGCCGATCCCACTGATCAAATTTCACTCGCCTGAAGAACCAAGGCATGCAACGGTAACCCGTAAAAATCCAAGGTTTCATTCTAATTCTTCGCCTTTTTTATTGGCTCTGTTAATATTTGTGGAATTTGGATTACATTGTAACAGTAGCTAGCACCAGCTTTTCAGTTTTATTCTCAAATTTTGTAGCTGCAGCCATTTTATTGATTCTGATTTCTATTACAAAGGTCTTTTTAAGCCAAAAAGATGAAGTGTATTCTCTTTACCTGTTTAAGCTTTTAGATAGGTGGTTACACAATTCGAGAATCCTTTAGGTGGAGACCGGACTACACAGTAATACTACAAGTTTTTGGTTTTTTTTCCAAAGAAAGGAAATGTTGGAATACTGTTAGGGAGTCATTAATAGGACTGGTGTGCACTTAATTAGGATTAATTAGTAAAGGAGGGTAGGAAGTATTGAAGGGTACTTAAATGGGGACTGAAATGTTGTCATTATTGTAACCTTTAGAGTTAATGGCATGCATAGATAGACACCCTGTCAAAAGAAAGAAAAACACAATAAAAGTCGTATTTTCAAGAATGCATTAAGGTGTGTGGAATCACTATTCAGAAGCATTAATGAAAAAGTAAGATGCATTAAAGGAGTGTGTAGTCACTATTCAGCAGCATTAATGAAGTAGTACGGGCGGATCTAGTGTAATATTAGCGGGTTTAATTGAACCCACATAAATTTATGTGAAAAAATTGAGTTTTTGGCCAATGTTTTCCCTTGTCTTTGAGGGTAGGTCTATTTTGGTCCCTCAAATATAATCTTGAGCATATTTAGTCCCTTAAATATGTTAAGGTAGAGCATCTTTAGTCTCACTGACATAATGTGTTAAAAAACTAATGGTGTTACCCAACTCTGATTCATAAAGCAAATCTTTTGCTCTGAAGCAAAACGTTTCCTCTCCTTTTATTGGATAACACAAATTATCACTTTAATTCCTCATTTTTAGATAATGTCTTATAAAATTTTAACCTTGAAAATATCCCCTTCTGTGCCAGTTTTCAATGAAAAAATAGCACTGTATAGCCGTTGTAAAAATAATAGCCGAAAAATGTATTTTGTATTTTTTTTGTGTATATATACATTTTGTATGTTAATATACAAAAATTATTATATACTTTTTCGGCTACTAAATGTAAATAGTTTCTGGCACTGGCTAAAAGTGATAATACAACCTGGTTATTCGTTTGCTTCAATAATATGCCTAGAAGTGATCCTGTCAGCTCTAATTTTTTTTTCCAAATTTTAACATTTCTTTTTGGAAAAAACAACCGAAATTTTTAAATGTAAATATATATACAAAAAATATATAATTTTAATATATTTTTTCGGCTATTATTTTTACAGTAGCTATACAGTGTTATTTTCTCATTGGAAACTGGAACAGAAGGGGATATTTTCAAGGTCATAATTTTAGAAGACATTATCTAAAAATAAGGAATTCAAGTGATAACTTACGTTATCCAATAAAACGAGAGGAAACGTTTTGCTTCAGAGCAGAAGATTTGATTCATGAATCAGAGTTGGGTAACACCGTTAGTTTTTTAACACATTATGTCAGTGAGACTAAAGGTGCTCCACTTTAGCATACTTAAGGGACTAAATATACTCATGATTATATTTGAGGGACCAAAATAGACCTACCCTCAAAGATAAGGGACAATATTGGTCAAAAACTCTGAAAAAATTTACTATAATTACAATAAATACTGAGGCTAAATCCATAGTCTTAAGAATACAACAGGTTCAATTCCAAGGACCTTAAAGATTATATCCATAAAATTTAAATCATGGATCCACCCTTGAGTCTATATGATTATAGTTTAGTTACTTTTTCTCACGACATGTTTTTCAACATGCCTACAGCCAGGGGCGGATCTGTAATGTAACGTGATTTTTCGTGCAGTCATTAGTTCTTTCCCAAATCCTATATATGTATTAAGAAATTCATTAAATATCTACGATAAATATTTGATTGTGAATCCAATTGTTAGGTTATTATTGTATATTAACTTGATATCGCTGTAGAACCGATAAGTTTCAAATTTCTTGAGCTGAGAGTCTCTCGGACACAACCTCTCTACTCCTCAAGGGTAGGGGTAACGTCTGCGTATATTCTATCCTCTCCAGATCCCACTTGTAGAATTTTACTGGGTCGTTGGGTCGTTGTTGTTATTGTCTATCTCTACAGACAATAGAGTGCCAACAGAAAAAAAAGTAAAGACAAACAAGGCCCCTCTCATGCTTCAGGTAGGGGGCTGGGAATGCGAGGGGACGAGATTTGTGGGCGTTGGGGAGATGAGGGGTCAAATGTTGAGGCGATTTGGGGGGCACAGAGGAAAAAAGAACTATTTTGAAAGAGACAAAGGGTGAGAGAGACTTCACGGCAAGATGATTTTGATAGTGACACTCAGATGAATTAATTCCAACATTTTATGGGTTGTGTCATTATTTTATGTATTTCATTATAGGTTTCTTTTTGTTTTTGGTTTTTGTGATACATGTGCAGCATGGTCAGCACCATTTTTGTTTTGTCCATTTGATTCAAATATTTATTCATATGTTTCCACATGATGTTATATA
Source organism: Nicotiana attenuata (assembly GCF_001879085.1). Taxonomy (NCBI): domain Eukaryota; kingdom Viridiplantae; phylum Streptophyta; class Magnoliopsida; order Solanales; family Solanaceae; genus Nicotiana; species Nicotiana attenuata. The sequence continues at coordinate 212,634 of NW_017671232.1, forward strand.
AAAACTTGAGAAAACGATCATTCAATATCTGTTCATTTATGTAAAAAATTTGGTGCGTCACGTATCATTAACAGAGACGGATTCAAAATTTAAATTTAATAGGTTTAATCTTTAAGATTTTTAGCGTTGCACTTATTTTACTGTTAAAATTATGGGTTCAAATATAATTTTTGCTGAAATTTTAGTAGGTGTTTATATATAAATTCATACTCCGTATCGAAAGTTATGGGTTCAGTGGAACCTGTAGCGGAAAGGCTACATACTGTAGCACACTGAAAATTTCGAAGTGTTTTAAAGCTACTTAGAAGATGTTAGTGCTAATTATATTAATCCGGATGTGAACAAGGACTAACGATATGAAGGATATCAATTTATCATGGTAATATGTTTACAAGGTATATTAATAATGGTTTATGGTCTAAGAAAAATTCCTAAGGCTAAGTCAAGTTAGAAACTATATGAGTTTGCATAAGACCTCACTTTAAACGAGCATAACTCCCAATATATGATGATTTATGTGGCGTACGACCGGTCAAATTAAAGATCTATGAGTCTAGTTTTCAATGCTGTAAACAGTTTGTCATTTGGATATTCCTACAAGAAGTTAGGATCTTTTTACTAAAGGATAGCACAACAGCCATGTAGCTGTGCGAGCTGTGAGTAGCTACACTGCCTTGTGCGTAGCTGATTCCAGCAAGCTTGTCAAAGGAAGGGGAGCTGAAGAGGAAGTGAGCGTAGCTACGCCGGAGGTGTGCGTAGCTATGCATGTCATAAAAATTATAAAAATGGCTATTTCGGGGAGAGAGAAAGAGATGAAATTTTGGAGTTAGGTCTTGAATCTAGAGAGAAGGAGGAGCACATCCCTCATCAACACACTTCAAGGTAAGTGTATACGATGTATTTGTGGCTACATAACACCATTTTATGTCAGTTCTAACATCATTCGTGGATCAAAATTCATAAGAAATGTATTGAATCTTCAAAAAACACCAAAAAGAGGAAATGTGAGATTCTTCCACCAAGAGGTAATCCCTTCACTTGAGCTTCATATATATGATATACTGGATTATGGGTGGCATGTTTATGAGTTTTATTTGAAGTTGTAATGGGATATTGTATGAACCGTAAGGGTGGGTCTTGAGAATGCCGTTTTGGGTAAAAAAGAAGATATATAGTGATGAATTGATATAAATGGAATTGTTTTGAGTTTCTAATGAATTTTGATAGACTTGAAAACTTAATTGATGAATGAATTGAATTGGGAATAACCATTTGGATAAGATACAAAACTAGTTCTTGAAATTGGTGTTCTTGAACCTAGGATTTTGTTGAAGAAGGCAATGAATAGTGACTTGATGATGTTGAGTAATTAATATAGTATCATTAATGGCTCCAAATGAATATTAAATGATAAGAATGAAAATAAATAGGCTAATGGGTGAACCTATTGGATAATTTGGGATGGTTGAAGGCCTGTTGCCGAATTGTGAAGCCTAAATGGATATATATGAATCTTTTCGTATTTGTTTTGATGTAGTTGGGATATCTAATGGTAGATATTAAAATGTGGGCGATATTTGAGCATTTTAATGTATTCGAGCATTGTAGTATTTTTGGAGCTTGAAGTTTGAGGTAAGTTGATTAAGACTTACTCTTCTTGAGGGATTTTCTTTAAAAGCATGTCTTAAGTCGATACATGTTATTTGTAAATGTACATCCGTACTTGTGGGGACAAGCGGAAAATATGTTACCATGTGTTTCTAAATTGTTGCTTATGAAGAGCCATGTAATATTATAAAAATCTTATTTTCAAAACTTGTTGACAAAATGACACTTAAAGAAATTCTTATAAGTTTTATTAAAACTTATTTTTTGGTAAGAGTATAAAATACTTAAGTGCTAAAGATATGTTTTTCATGAGAAAGTTTGTCTTTTGAAATTTCAACAAAGGAAGCACTTGTTGTATCTTTAGATTGATGTTAATTGCTAAAGGCTTTAACATGAAAAGAGTTATTCATTTGATTTTGTTCAAATGGTTTGAATTGGCTATGACAATCATGATTTGATATAAATAGATCATTTAAGGAAATCATGCTATGAATCTATTTTCGATATTCAAATATTTGGGGAGTTACTAGTGGAGACGACCGAGATTGGATCGAATATTAAGTTCGTTATCATGAAACTACACGTGCCGGTGTAGGGACACATTCCAAGGCTGAGGTTTGTGGGATAAAGTCCCCCATTGAGAGGGAAAATGATCATTATTTAAAGTAATGAGGTTAAGTCGACTCGTACGGCACTACGAGAAGCCACCGAGAAAAGGAGGGTCAAATACTTGTTGCGAGGATGATCACCTAGTGGTTGATTATTATGTTGGTGTCGGTATAATACTCCTGATGAAGGATAAACAAGACTTCTTATGTTTAGGCCTAAGGAGTTGAAAGTGATTTCAATGACTTAATGAAATTGGAATAGTTTTGTATGTTTTTTATTAAAAATCTTTGATTGATATAAATGTTCTAAGAATTTATATCATGAGTTATACTTCACTTGTCTTTTCATTTGAAATAATAAAGAGCATGATTTATATAATTGTTTATCACTTTATATCAAATATTGGTTGCATAGTTTTTGTAAAATATTATTCCACGAACTTGTGTTAGAGAGAGTCTATGACACTTATTGAGTATTGTGGTGGTGTACTCAGCCCTCAGGATCCCCTCTTTAGGGCTCAGCTTACTTTACATGTTTCAGGATAAGGGGTATGATACATGGCATGCCGACATGGCTAGGATGAGACTCTTCCCAAGGTATATGGTGAGGCACCACTCCTATTTTGTGGTAGCTATCATATTGTATTTTTATATGTTAGTAGGGCATTGGCCCAAATATTGAGTTCTATTCTCGGTACAGAGGCTCCATAGATAGTTGTGATGAGTTGTAATAACGGATGGTACATAACATATGTAAAAAGATATTTGTTGCATTTGATCTCATTATTATCATGAAAGGCGTCATGTGTGATTTTAAATTGGAAAAAATTATTTTATCATTTTCAAGAAAATGTATATGATTTTCAAAGAGCTTCCGCGGTTAAATTGGTTTTTGCTAAAAGCCCATGGGAGCTGAGACGGAATCAGCCATTGGAGCTTACCAAAAGCTTTTATGAAAGAGGAGAAATGGGATTGTAGTATGAGAAATGAAAACTGTCTACTTTTCTATTAGTTTAAAATGTATTTATGCAACTACTAACTGTCTCTAATCTACAGCTAACCACTAACAATTAAATATAGTTGTCAACTAACTGATTATCCTCTAACTACCTAACTGGTAACCACTAACTACCACGTGTGTTATATCCAAATACACTGCTACACTACACTGTTGCATTGGCATCTCTAAACACTCCCCCTCAAGCTGGAGAGTTTAAAATGTTAAGAACCCCCTGCTTGCTAGGTAAGTGAACATGCTGAACCTGCCCTAGGCCCTTGGTCAGAAGATCTGCAAGCTATTCCTTAGTATATACATATGAAATCTTCACTACTCCTGCCTTGATTTTGTTTCCAATGAAGTGACAGTCTATCTCTATATGTTTCGTTCTCTCGTGGAAGATGGGGTTAGCTGCAATTTGCATAGCAGCCTTACTATCACTAAACACAGTCATTGGACTATGTATGCTAGCTCCCAGCTCTTTAAACAGTCAATGCAACCAAGTTAGCTCTGCCACAACTAAAGCCATGCTCCTATACTCTGCCTCAGCTGAACTTCTAGCGACTGTTTGCTTTTTCCTTTGATTTCCATGTGATCAAGGACTCCCCAAACTTGACTATGTATCCCGTCACTGGCCTTCTTGTATTTGGACATGCTACCCAGTCAGAATCACACCAACATGTCAATTCTTGTGTGATTCCTGCCCTCAACCAAATGCCTTGTCTTGGTGAACTCTTCAAGTACCTTACTAACCTTGTTGCAGCTTCCCAGTGAGATTTCTTGGGCATTTGCAAGAATTGACTCAAGGTCTGAACTGCATAGTTGATATCAGACCTTGTGACAGTTACATACATCAGCCTCTGATATGAACTGATGTCATGCAAGGTTTCATCTCCTGTAACTCCAGCCATTTTGTCATACTCCACAACTGTTAGCTTCAAATTGGACTCTAAAGGTGTCTTGGCTGGTCTTGCTACAGATAATCCCATATCAGAGATCAACTCTAACACATACTTCCTTTGATTGAGAATCACTCCTGAACTTGACCTTAACACTTCTATGCTAAGGAAGTACCTCAATTCACCAATGTCTTCATTTTGAACTTGTGATTCAACACTCTCTTTGCTTTATTAATCAGTTCAATGCTACTCCCTGTGATGAGTAGATCATTAACATATACTAGGACAATCACTATGTCATCAGAGTTGTTTAATATGAACAATGGATAGTCATGGCTGCTTTGGACAAATTCTGCATCCACCAATGCATCTGTCAACTTTATGTTCCACTGCCTAGATGCTTGCTTTAGTCCATATAGGGACTTGAGCAACCTGCACACCCTTGACTCCCCCTGTCTTCTGAACCCCTCAAGCATGTCCATATAGGCTTGCTCACATAGGGTTCCTTGTAAGAATGCATTGTATACATCCATTTGCCATAAAGTCCAGCCTTTAGATAGAACAAGTGTTATGACTGATCTTACAGTCACCATTTTAACAACAGGTGAGAAGGTATCATGATAATCAAGGCCTTCCTTTTGACTGTAGCCTTTTGCTACAAGCTGGCCTTGAACCTCTCAACCTCTCCATTGGCTTGGTATTTGATCTCGTACACCCATTTTGAGCCTATTGCATTTTTTCCTTCTGGAAGGTCTACCACTTCCTATGTAATATTCTCCTCTAGTGCCTTGATCTCCTAATTCATTGCCTCTATCCATCTGGTATCTTTTGCTACATCTATGTAACACTTAGGCTCCACCAATGTAGAAAATTTTGGAAGATAGGCTTGATATGTCGGCTTGATGTTATCATAGGATAAGTGATTAGAAATAGGGTGTTTACTGGTGCTTTGTTTGGTGGTTATGTAATCCTTCATCCAAACAGGCTGCTTGGAATCTCTTGAAGACTTCCTCGTGACTGGAGCATGAACTCCATCTGATGGAATGTGACCAGTATCAAAGGATGTTGATTCCTCATTGATGTCATCTCCCCCTTCATTCTCCAGAGCAAGAGAAGGACTTAATTCCAGGTCAAATGAATCAGAATCAAGGGCATTAGGTTCAAGGGAGCTGGCAGAATTATCATCAGGCTAAGTAGAAGGTGCTGAAATGTCATTGATGTTGGAGATATCAGGTGAATGTTGTGGCATGTCATGAGGTATATCTGGTGAATTTGGTGGTGCATCATGGGTTGTATTTGGTAGGAATTGTGATATATCATGAGGTGAGGATTGGTCTATGTTGGTAGTTCCAGGTGTAGACTGTTTCTTTGAGTATGCAATGGCAAAGGGAAATTCATTTTCTCTGAAAATGACATCTCTGCTGACAAACAACTGGTTTGTTTTAAGATCTAGGAGGATATAGCCTTTTTGCAACTCTAAGTACCCCATAAGAGCAGCTGGCTTTGCTCTTTCTGCAAACTTGTCTCCTATAGGAATTGTAGTTGCTAAACACAGACATCCAAACACCCTTAAGTGATGCAATGTTGCCTACTTCCTGAACAATAACTCATAAGGACTTTTGTTACCAGTTACAACAGAATGAAGTCAGTTCATAAGGTAAACTGCAGTCTTGATACACATACTCCAGTATCTAATAGGCACTTTGGATTGAAACTTGAGTGCCCTAGCTATATTCAAGATATGCCTATGTTTTCTTTCAACCAACCCATTCTGTTGAGGGGTGTGAACACAACTGTTCTGATGAAGTATGCCTAAATCTTGAAATAAAGTACTGCACTGTGAGTTAAAAAACTCAGTGACATTGTCTGTCCTAGGAACCTTAACCATGACACCAAACTATGTTTGCACCATGGACAAAAAAGACTTAATGGCCACAATAGCTTCAGACTTAAGTTGCAACAAATAGATCCATGTATACCTATTGTGATCATTCACAACAGTAAAAAATAATGCTTATTGTCAAAAGTAGCAGTTTTATAGGGGCCCAAAAGATCCATATGTACAATGTGAAATGGTGCATCAGCTCTAGAATCACTACTGGGAAACATCAATCTAGCTTGCTTTGCCAAAGGGCAAATTGTGCACTTATTCAATTGTGAAATATTTACATGATCATGTAACAACTTCATAGACTTCATTACTTGTGCAGATGGGTGCCCTAGTCTGTTATGCCATAAGCTGCTATCCCCCCTTTGAATTGTTGCTGTTATTGGATGTTGTGTGCCCTGCTTACTAATATCTGCATCTTTATATATGCACAAATCTCCTCTTTGCCTACCAATCCCCTTCACCCTGCCACTCCAAAACTCCTGAAAGACACAAAAGCCAGGGAAAAAGTTGACTGAGCGTGATAAATCTTTGGTCAATTTAGACACTGACAACAAGTTAAACTTGAAATCAGGGACAACCAACACATTGCTCACAGTTATGTTGCAAAACAATGATGCATAGCCAGTATGAGTAATATGTGCCCTATCTCCTGTGGGTAAATGTACTTTACTATTACCAGATATTGGTTGACTATGATCACTATTTATCAAACTTTTCTTAGAAGCTACATGATGAGTAGCTCCAGAATCCACTATCAATTCATCATCACTTGTTACCTTAGACATCATACAAATTGCATTACCTGCTACATTGATGTGGTTTGCCTCATTGCTTTGATCTTCTCCAACATCTTTGCTTAGTAAATTGAGAATCTGTTTATATTGTTCTTCAGTAAAATACTGAGCCTTGACTTCAGTTGGCCCTGAGTTTCTATAATGCATCTCTGGTGGTGGCATATCAACATTCCCAGTCACATTGTTGACAGCATTGAAGGGTTGTTTACCATATCCAGTCTGTCCACCATAGTTAACTTGACTTCCAGATCCTCCAAAACTAGACTTTGAATTCCTTTTAGACTTAAAATCAGGGGGATTTCCAACCAATTTGTAACAATTCTCCTTGCTATGGCCTTTCATATTGCAGTATTCACACTGCAAAAAAAGTCTCTTGCCTTTATAAGGCTGTCCATGAGTTAATTGCATAGCTAAGGGATCTGTGTTTGCAGTAAGCGTTTAGACCAACTGAGTGTTGACTCTCATATTCAATTATCAGAGCATAGGCTTGATTAATTGTATGAAAAGTTAATTTCAATAAAATCTGTCTCCTTGCTTGGTCATAGGAGTCATTTAATCTACTTAGAAACTATAATAACCTCTGCTGATGAAAATGCTCAACTGATTCCTTAGACTTTGCACAGTCACAGTCAGGAGGGGGGACCATGGCATCATATTCAGCTCAGAGGTCCTTCAATTTAGTGAAATATATTGAAACAGAGTTCGTACCTTGTGAGTGATTAGCTATTTGACAGTGTACTTGAAAAATCCTCATGCGATTGACCTTGTGAAATCGTTCCTTGAGGTCTTTCCACACGATGTAGGAATCTGAGGCATACACAATTTCACTGAGTAGATCTTCAGAAACTGTATTGATAATCCATGAAAGGACTATAGCATTGCATGTTTCCTATTGCTCGTGCAACTCATTATCAAACAATTCCTTCTTACATGTACCTAGCACGAACCCTAGCTTCCTCTTAGCTTGGATAGCAATTCTCATCGATCTACTCATCAAGCCATAATTTTCTGGAAATACCAAGACTAACATAGTCTGAGAATAACCAAAATACACTAAAGGGAAGATAAAGAAGGAGAAAAGCAGGGTTGAGATCGCCAGGCAGCTACCTCGCTATCTCCAATAATCCGCTACTGAGTAAATCAATAACCCCTACTGTGGCCAGAGATACCTGGATCTGCACACAAGGTGCAGGGGGTAACGTGAGTATACCAACTCAGTAAGTAACAAGTCCAAACTATGGACTGATAGGTAGTAACGAACATAACCTCAACATGCAAACAGAAATAAATTGTGCAGAAAAGTAGGCATGCTTTCAAGTCAAGTATTCAGCTCAAGCAGTAAAGTAAATACAGATTTGGACAATATAAGGAATAAATCTCAGCTGATCTCTACGTGCCAATGCACAGAATGTATAAAAATGCACTATGTGCCTCCACTCTCAAGTGCTCAACCACTCGGTATTGTATATAGCCATCCGGCCCAGGGAAGATCCATCCCGAAATATATACACATCACTGACAACAGGCACTCAGTACCGAGGAAGGCCATCCCAGCCCTGTGGAGAAGATCCATCTCTAGGTATCGATGTTTCGGACAAGATCCATGTCCAGGGATGATCCATCCCTCAATAATATCAATTGCGCTCATTGGGGGTGTGTTACAGACTCTGGAGGGGCTCCTACAGCCCAAACGCTATCATAATCATCAATATAATCGCTGCGGCGTGCAGCCCGATCCCATATCTGTCACTCATAACTAGGCTCTCGGCCTCACTCAGTCATTTACCTCTCTAGTCTCACCACGGGCTCGCAATGTCATGAAAACAACCCAGAATAATGATATGCTGAATCAATAATTAACTGAGACTGAGATATGATATAAATATGCATGATCATGACTGAGTATGGAATATTAAGCGAAAACTAGTGAGATGACAGCAAGAAACGACCACCAAGGGTCTATACAATACCGGCACAAAGCCTAAGCATAATATCTAGCATGATTTACAGCTCAAATACGTTATCACATAATGGAAACATGGATATCAACATGATAGAGTCACTAAACGGTGCCATGGAACCACCCAGGCCACAATTCTCACAGTGCACGCCCGCACGCCCGTCACTTGGCATGTGCGTCACCTCAATACTAATCACATAAGATATAGTTCGGGGTTTCGAACCCTCAGAATCAAGTTTGGAAGTGTTACTTACCTCAATCAAGCCCAAAATCCTATTCCGGGATGCCCTTGCCTCTCGAACTGGCCTCCAAACGTCCCGAATCTAGCCAAAAGAAATACAATGCAATCAATATAGGCCAAGGAACCAATTCCACAAGAAAAATTATTTAATTGGACACAAATCCCGAAATCCACTCAAACCCGGCCCCCGGGCCCACGTCTCGAAATCCAACAAAAGTCACAAAACTAGAAAGCCCATTCACTCACGAGTCCATACATACAAATTTATCCAAATCTGAATCCATTTGGTCCATCAAATCCTGAAATCAACTCTCCAAAATCCCAAGCTCTAACCCCTCATTTTCACCCCTAATTTCCACTAATTAATTGATAAACAATGGGAAAAAACCATAGCTCCAAAAACCGACTTGAAAATGGTGGAAATGAACCAAAATTCGCGAAGTGTGCTATTTATAATTTCTGCCTAGGTCTTCCACACTTGCGGAACCGCACCTGTGGTCGTTTCCTCGCACCTGTGGAAACCACTTAAATCCTCAAAGCCACACCTGCACCCCAGGTTTCGCACCTGCGCATATCTTTCCACTTCTGCAGAACTGGCCACTCTCTCTTCTTCCGCATATGCGCCCCAGGTCTCGCACCTGCGGGCTCGCAGATGCGACCACCCTTACGTTTCTGCGGACCCAACCCTGGCCTTAAATTTCCGCATCTGCGGCTAGTCAACCGCACCTGCGACCTTGCACCTGCGGTTCCCATTCCGCAGGTGCGGAAACACCAGCAGCAGCAACTTCAGCTGCATTTTCCAAATTCCAAGCTCTCCGTTAGCCATCCGAAATCATCCCGAGCCCCTCGGAGCCTTAACCAAATATACCAATAAGTCATATATCAACCTATGAACTTAGCCGAACCTTCGAATCACTCAAAACAACATCAAAATACCAAATTACCCTCGGATTCAAGCCTAAGAACTTCTAAACTTTCAAATTTCACAAATGACGCCGAAACCCATCAAATCACGCCCGAGTGACCCAAAATTTTGCACACACGTCACAAATGACACCACGAACCTACTCCAACTTCTGGAATCCATTCCGACCCCGATATCAAAATTTCCACTGCCGACCAAAATCGCCAATTCTAACTTTCGCCAATTCAAGCCTAATTCTACCACGAGCCTCCAAATCACATTCCGAATGCGCTCCCAAGTCCAAAATCACCTAACGGAGCTAACGGAACCATCAAAATTCAAATCCAAGATCGTTTATACATAAGTCAATATCCAGTCAACTTTCCCAACTTAAGTGTCACAACCCAAAAACGGACCCGGTCGTGATGTTGCCTATCGTGAAACTAGGCCAGTTGACACAAACCCCAAACCAACCAGAAATGCAATATAAGATGTTTAAAGTCAATAATTAGCTAAAAATCCCATAATATAAGTCAAAATAGACAATGCGGAAAACATAACACAACCGACATCGGTGTGTCACCAGTCATGAGAAACTACATCTCGTCTAGGAATAAGAAAAAGTCAACATAGTCTGAAAGTAATTCTAGAACAAGGATAAATAAGATAGGAAGGAGAAGCACTAGGCTGCGAACGCCAAGCAACTACCTAGTCAACTCCGAGGATCCGCTGGAAAGCAAATCAGCACTCACTATCGCGACCCGAGGCTCTTGGATCTGCACACAAGGTGCAGGGAGTAATGTGAGTTCGCCAACTCAATAAGTAATAAAAGTAAAAGCAGCTGAGCAGTAAGAAAACTCGTAAACCACGTCATAACGCTACAGCAAACAGTATAAGTCCAGAACAATGCAGTAAAACAATAAAACTTGTAGAAGAGACAATTCAATTCAGTGAAAACCTTTTAAAACATCTTTCAATAGTTTCAAACGAGTGATGAAAACAGTGAGAAGAAGGATAGAAACGTAAATAGCCCCTTGGGCAAAACAAGTACCATAAACCGCCCCTCGGGCATAATATCAACAGAACCAGCCCCTCGGGCTACCTCACAATCACTCGTATCAGCCCCTCGGGCAACAACATGAAACAACAACAGCCTCTCGGTCAATATCACATCACGCACTGGGTACCCGCGCTCACTGGCGGTGTACAGACTCCAGAGGGGCTCCTACAGCCCAAGCGCTATCACAAGCCATCTCGTGGCATAACAAATCAGGCCCTCGGCTCTCATATATCACAAATCAGTGTAACACGCTACGGCGCACAGCCCGATCCCATAACATCCTCACAATACAAGCCCTCGGCCTCACTCAGTCAGAACTCACTCAAGCCCCTCGGGCAAACAGTAAAATAAGTACTCGGCTCAAAATATCATTTATAACATCAAAAGGAGTAAATAAAACCCTAGTTATGAAGTCAGTGAAAGCATAGCATGACTGAGTGTAGATATTATCAAAATAGTGAGGAAATAGTAGTAAAAAGCCCCTAAGGGTCCAAACAATCGGCACAAGGCCCAAACACGGCCTTTAGCCCCAAACATAGTAATATTTTTTCAAAACACAATAATATTAAATAGTGTTCAATCAAATACGCGACTTAACAGTCGTACGGGACGGACCAAGTCACAACCCCCAACGGTGCACGACCCCACGCTTGTCATCTAGCGTGTGCGTCACCTCAAAATAGCACAACGATGTGAAATCCGGGGTTTCATACCCTCGGGACAACATTTACAATCATTACTTACCTCAATCCGGTCCAAACTCTAGCCCGCGATGCCCTTGCCTCTCGAATCGGCCTCCGGATGCTCCAAATCTATCCAAAACCGGAATATACTCATCAATAACCACTCGAAAATAACCAATTTACACCAAAAATTCCGAAATTGACCAAACCCGACCCCCGGTCCACGTCTCGAAATTCATTAAAAGTCACATCAATAGAATCCTTATATTCTCACGAGTTCGTACATATCAAATATATCAAAATCCGACCACAAACGACCCCTCAAATCCCTAATCAAAGGTCTCCAATTTCAAGCCCTAGTTCTTCAATATTTAACCACCAATTTCCATAAATTTCAAGCCTAATCAGAGAAATAACACCATAGAAACGAGTTTTAGGTTCAACAATCTTACCTCAACGAAGTTCCCTTGAATTCCCTCTTCAAAATCTCCCAAAGAGCTCCAAAACCGTCTTAAAAATGGTGAAGAAAGGCTAAAAATCGCGAAGTCCATTATTTATATGTTCTGCCCCAGAAATACCGCATCTGCGGTCAAATTTCTCGCATCAGCGGACTCGCACCTGCGGTCCCAGGTGTGCACCTGCGAAAATCACTTATCCGCCCCATCTCGCACCTGCGCTCAAACACACGCACCTGCGTTATCGCAGGTGCGCCCAAAGCTCCGCATCTGCGGCTCCAGTCCTTTTCCTTTTTGGTCGCATATGCGACCCTTAAAACACATCTATGGCATCGCACCTGCGGTCCCCAATTCCCAGGTGCGGAAACAATAGAAGCAGAAAATTCTGCAGCTGCTCCAAACATCCAAACTCCCCGTCAACCATCCAAATCCATCCCGAGGCCCTCGGGACCTCAACCAAACACGCCAACAAGTCACATAACACTATTCTAACTTGTACCAACCCCCGGAACACTCAAAACAACGCCGGAACACCAAATCACCCTCGGATTCAAGCCTAAGGATTCCAAAAACTTTCCCATTCCGCTTTTGATCAAAAGTCTATCAAACCTCGCCCGAATGACTTGAAATTTTGCACACACGTCCAAAATGACACAATGGACCTACTCTACTTTCCGGAATTCCATTTCGACCCCTATATCAAAATCTCTGCTACCACCCGGAAAATGCCAAAATTCTAATTTCGACAATTCAAGCCTAAATCTACCCCGGACCTCCAAAACACACTCTGATCAGCTCCTAAGTCCCAAATCACCTCACGAAGCTATCCGAATCATGAAAACCAAATTTCGAGATCGTTTACTCACAAGTCAACTTCCGGTTGACTTTTCCAACTAAAAGGCCAATTTAAGAGACTAAGTGTCTCATTACTCTACCAAACCATTCCGAACCCGAACCAACCAATCTGATACCACATAATACAGCTGAACAAGATATAAAGAAGCAGAAATGGGAAAAACGGTGCGGTAACTCATGAAACGACCGGCTGGGTCGTTACATTAAGCCTTCACAAAAGAGACTAAGTGTCTCAAATCCTCTCCGAAAACACTCTAGACCCGAACCAACTGAGCCAACATACCATAATATAGCTGAAGAACACAAAGAAGTAGAAATGGGGAAATGGGGTTGTAACTCTCGAAACGACCGACCTGGTCGTTACACGAGTTCATGAACAGAGGATGCGTGTAGGTGAGCTTTTCCGCCGCCATAGCTGGAAACGAGCTTGAAGAAGTTGAGATTTTCAGAGTGCTTTGGATAATTAGCTCTGAGAACAGGTGAGTTACCAGAATCAGTTGCTCTTATACCATGCTAAAAGCCCATGGCAGCTGAGACGGAATCAACCATTGGAGCTCACAAGAAGATTCTATGAAAGAGGAGAAATGAGATTGCAGCATGAGAAATGGAAACCGTCTACTGTTCCATTAGTTTTCAATGTATTTATACAACTACTAACTCTCTCTAATCTACAGCTAACCACTAACAATTAAATACAGCTGTCAACTAACTGATTATCCTCTAACTACCTAACTGCTAACAACTAACTACCACGTGTGTTATATCCAAATACTACACTACACTATTACATTGGCATCTCTCAACAGTTTTCATGCATATGGTTTGGGTGCATCATATGGTTTGGTTTGCTCAGGCCGGGTTGTGTGCCAGGTGCCGGTCACGTGATTTTGGGTCGTAACACGTACGCCCCTGATCATTAGTGCAATCTCTGGAACTTCACAAATGTAGGGGTAAAGTATACGTACACTCAATCTTCTCTAAACCCACTTGTGGCCTCGGATTTTAACTATGTTTGTTGTTGTTGTTGTTACGTCTTATTGGTATAGAACGGAAACTCTTACAATATGTTAAAATTTCATACAAAGGAATCGCAGAATTAATACAGGCACAAGTAATATCAATTTGTGACTAATGCTTTTTTACAGTTAATTATCTTGGTTTGGAATGAATTTCGAGGGCGAATAAGTATTTCTCTGATTTGATTTCTACATCCATTTTGATTTCTACATCCATGAGCAATCAAGATCTAACTACAAATAATTTCTACTTAATTTGGAAATATTGTCGACCATATCACGAGATTATGCTCCATAAGGACAAGGCCAGCAACATGAAATGATTCTTCTTACATAAAGAGCTGAAAATTCTTTTCACATCAACAAGGCATGGAATACAGTAGCTTGTTTTTAGTTGCATTAGGTTGAGATCTCTGCTAATCAGATTCCATGAGACCTTTAGACCTGCATATCTTTGTCTGTATGTATTGTATTTATTTATATATTTTTTTCATGTTGCAGGTGTTACAAATCGCAATAATGTTACAGCATATAATAATTGATGTTCCCAGGAGACAGTCCCACTTGGGTAAACAGTGGTTGACAACGGTGATTTGACTATAAGTTGGATAAAAGTTCTGCGAGTAACTTGTGCAAATTACAAACAGGGTTCCTTTTTATTACTCATCCACTATTTGAAATCATTCAATTTCGTGCCGGATAGATTCATTACAAACAGAGGCATACTTATGCTTTAAGAAGAGAGGTCACTGGATTCGGTTAACTTCAGCAAAAATTCTGAATATTTAAGTGTCTATATATTAAAACCGGTTATATATTGCTTGGAACTCTTAAGATTAAAAGCCCCATAGGGGCATTGGTTGAGCAGTACAGTTCATGTGCCCCCATTACCTTTAAATCATAAGTCCGCCTCTGACTACAAAAGGCGTTTCCTATCGAAAGGTTCTCACTATTGCCGGTGCTTGAACTCCAAACCTCTGATTAGGGGTGGCGAGACTCCAAGCGTTCCACGCCAAACACCCCTAGGCAGTAATAAGCAGGGGCTGCTCAAGCTCATATGTGACCTAAAGCCAAGTTTAAAATGAGGCCCAAATTTTTTTTAAAGATTATAATATATATTTTTATTTGAATTTTATTCTTCTAGCTTTTTTTAGATGCAAAGTTGTTAATATTATTTTTTTAATAATCGATTTCTTCCAACAATTCCTTTTCAATTGATATTATAGCCAATCCATTTATTTTTTCTTGAGACATTGTTGATCTTAGCTACGATTTATGAATTTAAATTTTGAAAAACTTGTTTCCGCTGAGAAAACTGTTATATGAAGTGATAACACTATTCTGTAAGCAATATAAGCATTTAGAAAAGAATGAAGCCTCTTTATTTGATTGAGTATATAGTATCTTCTATTTGTACTATTTTTTCTTGTCAAATAAATTTCAATTCACAAGTTAGAAAAATATTCATACTACCCATTTTCAAGTAAGTCAAATGGTTACTTTACTTACATATCTAAAAATATTTCTTATTTCAAGTAAGTCAAACGGTTACTTTATTTATATATCTAAAAATATTTCTTTCCTTTTATATAAAAAAATCTACTTTTGTAGTACTAACAACTCTAAATTTTAATAAGTATATGCCTATTATTTCTAAAAAAAAAAAAAAATGAGGCCCCCAAAAGGCACAAGCTTTATTAGCTTTAGTAATAAGGTATTGTTTAGTAGTTTCTCAAGAGTTGAACAAGATGAGTCTAAATTATATCTCTGAAGAAGATGAGGAGATGGTCAAGACAGTCTTAATGTTTTCCTTGCCTCCCGAGTATATATAATCTCTCACAATTGTGACACTATAGTGGGCATTTAAGAAAATATATGATATTCATTAAGATTTCAAAGTACATGATGTAACTGTTGGTAAAAATGCATGACAAAAAGTAACTTTAAAAGTATACTTATAATATTTGAATGACAAACAATCCATATATCTATATATATATATATATAAAGGAGGGAAAAAAAAATGCTGACATGACACATCTCTATGGCCAAGGAGCCTATTTATCTTTTTTCTATTTTTTATCACTTTCTTTACCTATTTTTTGATTTATGTCCTATATTAAATAATCCAAAAGTCACCTTCTTAAAAAGAAGATGTGATTAATGTGGAATATTAAACATTAGTAAAGGCAAGAAAACGTTTCCTTTCCGAGAGGGAAAGCGGTCGTTGTGGATTGATTTAGCCGTGGAAGTTGAGGTAAGTGTTTGATCTAACTTTGGCTTGAGGGAATAGGATTAGAGTATTATTTGCTAATTGCTAAATGTGGAGTACGGTGTATAGGCATGGTGACGAGTATCTATACACCGGTGTCTAGCATGACCGTGAGTCCTTATTTGTGCTTATTCGGAATTCTGTAGTGACTCTTCCTTGTTTAATTGATGGTTGCTATATAATGTGAATAGTATGAAGAGGAAATATGACTTGTAAACTCCTTGGAGCGTTGGCTCGAATTATGACCTGGTTAGGAAGTAAGAAATGAACGAAAGAGAAAGAGATGTAATTATTCCCTTGCCGGGACGCGTAAGTTATTGTCGTTGCTCCCTTGCCGGGAACTAGCTGTTTACTTGTATTCTCCCTCGCCGGGATAGTTGAATTGATACTTGTTCCCTTGCCGGGAAACCATATATATATTATGAGAAGGGATCGTGTGGCACGCCGACCACTTATATATTATGAAATGGGATCGTGTGGCACGCCGACCACTTATATATCATGAAATGGGATCGTGTGGCACGCCGACCACGTATTCTGTGTTAGAAGAGATTAGTTGTAGTTTTCCTTATTTATTCCTACCGTTCTATTTTATCTGTTATCCCCAAAAGCATGTTCCCCTCCCAGTCTTAATTATTACTTTCCGCTGTTATTTTTGTAGTGTTTGTATATATATATCTGCACAGGTTGATTGGTAGTCCTGTCTAGCCTCGTCACTACTTCGCCGGGGTTAGGCCAGGCACTTACCAGCACATGGGGTCGGTTGTGCTGATGCTACACTCTGTGCATCTTTTTGCACAGATCACAGTACCGGAGCAGGAGCTTTTGGACAGCAGTAGGAGCATTGGGAGCTGACTTCAGTCCAGAGATTCCCGAGGTAGCCTTGCTGACGTCCGCATGGCCCGGAGTCTCTCTTATCCTTGTTTTTCGTTTGATTTCCTTTGTATCGGATCAGACAGTACTGTGTTTTTATTCAGACTTTGTATTTAGCATTCTGTAGAAGTTCGTGATTTAGTGACACCAGGTCTGGGTAGAGATGTATTTGAGCTTCCGCACTTGGTTTCAGTTATTTATGTTTTGAGACTTCCTCTTTTATATTAATTGTCTCGCCTTTCTTTATATTGTTGATGTTGTCAAGAGAGGTATTAAATTAATTGGCTTGCCTAGCTCCTACTAGTAGGCGCCATCACGACTCCCGAGGGTGGGAAATCCGGGTCGTGACAAGTTGGTATCAGAGCACTAGGTTACATAGGTCTCACTACTCACGGACAAACTTAGTAGAGTCTGAGGGATTGGTACGGAGACGTCTGTATTTATCCCCCAGAGGCTACGGAGTTAGGAAAATTTCACTTTTGTTCCTTCTTGTCGTGCGATTCTGTTTCTCAAATACTGATTGTCTTTCTACTCTGTTCTTTCGCAGATGACGAGAACACGTGCTTCCTCTTCTACCGCACAGCAGCCCGAGCCCCCAGCAGCAGTTCCTACGAGGGGCAGAGGTTGAGGCCGAGGCCGTGCCAGAGGCCGAGGCCGGGGCAGAGCTCAGCCCCGAGCAGCAGTCCCAGAGGTGGAGCCTCATGCTGATTATGATGAGGAGATTCCAGCCCCAGCAGCTCCGGTGGGCCCAGCTCAGGTCCCAGAGGGGTTTATAGCCACCCCAGTTCTTCAGGACGCTTTGGTCAGGTTGGTAGGCTTTATGGAGAGCGTCTCTCGAGCGGGTTTGCTTCCAGTAGCACCAACCACTTCTCAGGCCGGAGGAGGGGTTCAGACTCCTGCTACACGTACTCCGGAGCAGGTAGCTCCCCAGACTCAGGTTCCAGTGGCTCAGCCAGCTGTGGCAGTTCAGCCGGGTATTGTGACTCAGACCGGTGATGGGGCGGCTATGTCCACAGATGCTTTGTGAAGACTGGATAGGTTCACCAAGCTCTTCACCATCACATTCAGCGGTTCTTCTTCAGAGGATCCCAGGATTTCTTATATAGCTGCCATGAGGTTCTTCGGACTATGGGTATTGTGGAGACCAATGGGGTCGACTTCGCCACCTTTCGACTAGCAGGATCCGCCAAGACTTGGTGGAGGGACTATTGTTTATCCAGACCACCAGGGTCGCCATCATTGACTTGGGACCAGTTTGCAGAGTTGTTTTTGGAGAAGTTTCTCCCAGTTACTCAGCGAGAGGCTCTTCGCAGGCAGTTCGAGCGCCTCCAGCAGGGCTCTATGACAGTCACTCCATATGAGACCCGGTTCATTGATCTAGCACGCCATGCTATTGTTATACTCCCCACCGAGAGAGAGAGAGTGCAGAGGTTTATCGATGGATTGATTCAGCCGATCCGTCTCCAGATGGCTATGGGAGCCGGGAGTGAGATTTTTTTTCAGGAGGCGGCCAATGCGGGCCGTAGAGTTGAGATGGCTCTTGCACGGGGACGTGGTTATGGGTCAGATAAGAGGCCCCGTCATGCAGGTAGATTCAGTGGTACCTCGTCTGGAGGTGGGGATTCTTACGATAGAGGCCATCCTCCGAGGCCCTTTCAGTCAGCCCTACAGGTCTCACATGGTACTTCAGGTGGTCGTGGCTCTCAGCCGCAATCCTTTGACCTGCAGCCTTTCAGTCCACCACCATCAGCACCTATCAGCGGGCCACCACTCCGTTATTCTCAGCAGCCGAGGGCTTGTTACACGTGTGGCGTCACGAGACATATTGCCAGGTATTGCCTCGAGCATCTGACAGCTCCCAGCAGTAGGGTCCTCGTCCTATGATTCAGGCATCAGGTGATCCACAGGCCGCCCAGCCAGCTAGAGGCGGGGGTAGAGGCTATAGAGGTGGAGGTAGAGATCATAGAGGTGGAGCTCGGACCGCCAGAGGTAGAGTACAGCCAGCAGCCGATCGTCCCAGAGATATGGTTCATGGAGGTGGGGCCCAGCCCCGGTGTTATGCTCTTCCAGCCAAGCCAGAGGCTGAGTCTTCAGATGCAGTAATTACAGGTACTATTCTGGTCTGTGATAGGGATGCTTCAGTGCTATTTGACCCTGGGTCTACGTATTCATATGTGTCGTCCTATTTTGCACCCTACCTGGTTATGCCTAGTGATGCTTTGGGTATTCCTGTTTATGTATCTACACCGGTGGGGGATTCTATAGTTGTCGACCGAGTTCATCGTTCCTGTGTGGTAGTGCTTGAGAGTCTTGAGACCCGTGTTGATTTATTGCTCTTAGACATGGTGGATTTCGATGTTATATTAGGGATGGATTAGTTGTCCTCGTATCATGCTATCTTGGATTGTCACGCCAAGACCGTGACCTTGGCTTTGCCAGATTTGCCCCGATTGGAGTGGAGGGGGACCCCAGGTCATGCCACTCGCAGTGTTATCTTATATGTGAAGGCTCGACGCATGGTCGAGAAGGGGTGTTTAGCTTATCTGGCGTATGTTCGCGATTCCAGCAGAGGTCCCTTCCATTGACTCTGTTCCTACTGTTCGGGAGTTCCCTGAGGTTTTCCCTTCAGACCTGCCGGGTATGCCGCCCGACAGGGATATCGATTTTTGTATTGATCTGGCTCCGGGCACGCAGCCCATTTCTATCCTGCCGTATCGCATGGCCCCGCCAGAGTTGAAAGAGTTAAAGGATCAGTTGCAGGATTTGCTTGAGAAGGGTTCCATTAGACCCAGCGTTTCGCCTTGGGGTGCGCCAGTTTTATTTGTGAAGAAAAAGGATGGTTCGATGAGGATGTGCATTGACTACCGGCAATTGAACAAAGTGACGATAAAGACCAAGTATCCACTGTCGAGGATTGACGATTTGTTCGACCAACTTCAGGGTGCAAAGGTGTTTTCAAAGATAGACTTGAGATCTGGCTACCATCAGTTGAGGATTAGGGCGTCTGATGTCCCTAAGATAGCATTCCGCACTCGGTATGGACATTATGAGTTTTTGGTCATGTCATTTGGGTTGACCAATGCCCCTGCAACATTCATGGAGTTGATGAACCGAGTGTTCAGGCCATATTTGGACATGTTCGTGATAGTCTTTATTGATGATATTTTGGTATACTCCCGCAGCCAGGAGGAGCACGAGCAGTACCTCAGAGTGGTTCTTCAGACTCTGAGGGATAGTCAGTTATATGCCAAGTTCTCCAAGTGTGAGTTCTGGTTGAGTTCGGCTGCATTTCTGGGTCACATTGTATCAGCAGAGGGTATTCAGGTGGACCCAAAGAAGATAGAGGCAGTCAAGAACTGGCCTCGACCGACATCAGCTACAGAGATTCAGAGTTTCTTTGGGTTAGCAGGTTATTACCGTTGGTTCGTGGAGGGATTTTCATCTATTGCAGCCCCGATGACCAGATTGACCCAGAAGGGTGCCCAGTTCAGATGGTCAGATGAGTGTGAGGCGAGCTTTCAGAAGCTCAAGTCAGCTCTGACTACGGCACCGGTATTGGTTTTGCCTACAGGTTCAGGGCCTTATACAGTCTATTGTGATGCTTCCCGTATTGGGCTTGGTGCAGTGTTGATGCAGGATGGCAGAGTCATAGCCTATGCTTCGAGGCAGTTGAAGATCCACGAGAAGAATTATCTGGTTCATGATCTAGAGTTGGCAGCCATTGTTCATGCTCAGAAGATTTGGAGGCATTATCTATATGGCGTGGCTTGTGAGGTGTACATTGATCACAAGAGTCTTCAGTACTTGTTCAAGCAAAAGGAGTTGAATTTGAGGCAGAGAGGGTGGTTGGAGTTATTGAAAGATTATGATGTTACCATTTTATACCACCCGGGGAGGGCCAATGTGGTGGCCGATGCATTGAGTAGGAAGTCCGCCAGCATGGGTAGTCTTGCTTATATTCCGGCCAGCCAGAGGCCGCTTGCTTTGGATATTCAGGCCTTGGCCAATCGATTTGTGAGGTTGGATATTTCTGAGCCCAGCAGAGTGTTAGCTTGCACGGTTGCTCGTTCTTCATTATTGGAGCGTATCCGTGATCGGCAGTTTGATGACCCCCGTTTGTGTGTCCTAAGAGACACGGTGCAGCATGGAGGTGCCAAGAAGGTGACCTTAGATGATGATGGTGTTTTGAGATTGCAGGGGCAAGTTTGTGTGCCCAATGTCGATGGGATTCGAGAGTTGATCTTAGCGGAGGCCCATAGTTCTCGGTATTCTATTCACCCGGGCGTCGCGAAGATGTATCAGGATCTGAGGCAGCATTATTGGTGGCGTAGGATGAAGAAGGATATTGTTGCATATGTGGCTCGATGTTTGAACTGTCAGCAGGTTAAGTACGAGCATCAGAGGCCTGGTGGACTGTTTCAGAGGATTGAGCTTCCCGAGTGGAAGTGGGAGAGGGTTACTATGGATTTTGTTAATGGACTCCCGTTAACCCAGAAGAAGTTTGATGCGATTTGGGTCATTGTTGATAGGCTGACCAAGTCAGCGAATTTTGTTCCTGTGGCAACCACGTATTCATCCGAGAGGTTAGCTGAGATCTACATCAGAAGATTGTTCGCCTTCGTGGGGTGCCGGTATCTATCATTTCGGATCGGGGTACGCAGTTTACCTCGCGCTTCTGGAGAGCAGTTCAGCGAGAGTTGGGCACCCAGGTTGAGTTGAGCACAGCATTCCATCCTCAGACCGACGGACAGTCTGAGCGGACTATTCAGATATTGGAGGACATGCTCCGAGCTTGTGTTATTGACTTTGGACGATCGTGGGATCAGTTCTTGCCTTTAGCGGAGTTTGCCTACAACAACAACTACCAGTCCAACATTCAGATGACCCCTTATGAGGCGTTGTATGGTAGGCGGTGTCGATCTCCGATTGGGTGGTTTGAGCCAGGAGAGGCTCGGTTATTGGGTACAGATCTAGTTCAGGAGGCCTTGGATAAGGTCAAGATCATTCAGGACAGGCTTCGTTCGGCTCAATCGCGGCAAAAGAGTTATGCAGATCGTAAGATTCGAGATATAGCTTTCATGGTTGGTGAGCGAGTATTGCTCCGAGTGTCGCCTATGAAGGGCGTGATGAGATTTGGGAAGAGGGGCAAGCTTAGCCCTAGGTTCATTGGCCCATTTGAGATTCTCGACCGTGTGGGAGAGGTAGCTTATAGGCTTGCCTTGCCGCCTAGCTTGTCCGCCGTGCATCTTGTTTTTCATGTGTCCATGCTTCGGAGGTATCACGGCGATCCAGCCCATGTGTTAGATTTCAGCAGTGTCCAGTTGGACAAGGATCTGTCTTATGAGGAGGAGCCGGTAGCTATTCTAGACCGGCAGGTTCGACAGTTGAGATCGAAGAGTTTTCCTTCAGTGCGAGTTCAGTGGAGAGGTCAGCCTCCTGAGGCATCGACCTGGGAGTCCGAGTCCGATATGCGGAGCCGTTATCCTCATCTATTTCCCGACTCAGGTACTTCTTTCTTTTGTCCGTTCGAGGACGAACGGTTGTTTTAGAGGTGGAGAATGTGACGACCAAAAGGGTCATCACCTGTTTTCTCACTCATTCTGTGTTTCCGAGGCCTTGAAAACCTCATTTAGGCTTGCCTCGATTTGAGTGCGCAGTCCGGGCGCGTAGCTGGAAAGCTTAAATATAAATTCTGTGTAAAAATTGATGAATTTTGATATTAATATGAATAAAGTTGACTTTGGTCAACATTTTGGATAAACGGACCCGGACCCGTGATTTGACGGGGCCCCGGAAGGTCCGTAGAAAAATATGGGACTCGGGCATATGCCCGGAGTCGAATTCCGAGGTCTAGAGCCCGAGTAATGAATTTTTCTGTGAAATTGTTTTTCTGAAATTATTAAGGAAATTGGAAATGAAATTTGATTAAAAGACTGTGGTATCGGGCTCATATTTTGGTTCCGACGCCCGGTACAAGTCTTATATATGGTTTAAGCATTTTCTGTAAAATTTGGTTGGAATCGGACGTCATTTGACGTGTCTCGGACCTAAATGTCAAAAAAATGAAAGTTTATGAAGTTTGATGAAAAAGTGATGATTTTGAGGTTTAATTCATTGATTTTGATGTTATTTTGGCGATTTGATCGCACGGTTAAGTTTGTACGATGTGGTGGAGTTAGTGTGTGTGTTTGGTTAGGAGCCCCGAGGGCTCGGGAGTGTTTTAGGAGGTGTTCGGGATGGTTTTGAAACTTAGAAAAATGCAGAAAAGTTGCAGCAGGTGAACAATACATTTCTTCTTCGCGTTCGCGGCCTTCAGCTCGCGTTCACGTACCCTTGGACTCCCCCTTCTTCGCGTTCGCGGAATAGTCCTCGTGTTCGCATAGTCTTAGCCCATCCTTCATCGCGTTCGCGCATATACCCACGCGTTCGCGTAAAGTAAGTTCCTGGACCCCCAGCCCTCCTCTTCTACGCGTTCACGATTAGACTCCCCGCATTCGCGGTGCCTTATCTCATTTACCCTTCGCGAACGCGATCCCTTTTCCGCGAACGCGAAGGGCAATTTTTCCCAGTGATTTTTTTTAAGTTTTCAGAAACAGTAGCTACGGGTCTTATTCAAAAATTCACACGAGCGCTTCTTCTCCACAGCCCCTAGGCGATTTGTAGAGCAACCCTTCACCAAATCTTCTTGGGTAAGTATATCAGGGCTCGTGGGGGAATGGGTGATGTGAAATTGGTTCGAACCTCGGGTTTTGACCAAGCGTGCCCGGGGTCGATTTTTGGAATTTTGGGAAGAAAGCTTAGAAAACTATATTTAGGCGTTGGGTTTGATTTGTTTAGCTTATATTAATGTTGAAAAGTCGTTATTTCATAGATTTGATTGAGTTGGAGCCGAATTCGAGAGGGAAAGCGGTCGTTGTGGATTGATTTAGCCGTGGAAGTTGAGGTAAGTGTTTGATCTAACTTTGGCTTGAGGGAATATGATTAGAGTATTATTTGCTAATTGCTAAATGTGGAGTACGGTGTATAGGCATGGTGACGAGTATCTATACACCGGTGTCCAGCATGACCGTGAGTCCTTATTTGTGCTTATTCGGAATTCTGTAGTGACTCTTCCTTGTTTAATTGATGGTTGCTATATAATGTGAACAATATGAAGAGGAAATATGACTTGTAAACTCCTTGGAGCGTTGGCTCGAATTATGACCTGGTTAGGAAGTAAGAAATGAACGAAAGAGAAAGAGATGTAATTATTCCCTTGCCGGGACGCGTAAGTTATTGTCGCTACTCCCTTGCCGGGAACTAGCTCTTTACTTGCATTCTCCCTCGCCGGGATAGTTGAATTGATACTTGTTCCCTTGCNAGGAAAAATATGAATTGTAAACTCCTTGGAGTGTTGGCTCGAAATATGACACGATTAAGACGTAAGAAATGAACGAAAGAGGAAGAGTTGTAATTACTCCCTTGCAGGGACATGTAAGTTAATGTTGTTGCTCCCTTGTCGGGAGTTAATGGTTTATTTGTATTCTCCCTTGCCGGGATGGTTGAATTGATGCTTGTTCCCTTGCCGGGAAATCCTTATATATTATGAAATGGGATCATGTGGCACGCCGACCAATTATATATTATAAAATGGGATCGTGTGGCACGCCGACCACTTATATATTATGAAATGGGATCGTGTGGCACGCCGACCACTTATATATTATGAAATGGGATCGTGTGGCACGCCGACCACTTATATGTTATGAAATGGGATCGTGTGGCACGCCGACCACTTATATATTATGAAATGGGATCATGTGGATTATATATTATGAAATGGGATCGTGTGGCACGCCGACCACTTATATATTATGAAATGGGATCGTGTGGCACGCCGACCACATTATATATTATGAAATGGGATCGTGTGGCACGCCGACCACTTATATATCATGAAATGGGATCTGTGGCACGCCGACCACGTATTCTGTGTTAGAAGAGATTAGTTGTAGTTTTCCTTATTTATTCCTACCGTTCTATTTTATCTGTTATCCCTAAAAGCATGTTCCCCTCCCAGTCTTAATTATTACTTTCCGCTGTTATTTTTGTAGTGTTTGTATATATATATATCTGCACAGGTTGATTGGTAGTCCTGTCTTGCCTCGTCACTACTTCGTCGGGGTTAGGCCAGGCACTTACCAGCACATGGGGTCGGTTGTGCTGATGCTACACTCTGTGCATCTTTTTGCGCAGATCACAGTACCAGAGCAGGAGCTTTTGGACAGCAGTAGGAGCTTTGGGAGCTGACTTCAGTCCAGAGATTCCCGAGGTAGCCTTGCCGACGTCCGCATGGCCCGGAGTCTCTCTCTTATCCTTGTTTTTCGTTTGATTTCCTTTGAATCGGATCAGAAAGTACTGTGTTTTTATTCAGACTTTGTATTTAGCATTCTATAGAAGTTCGTGAGTTAGTGACACAAGATCTGGGTAGAGATGTATTTGAGCTTCCGTACTTGGTTTCAGCTATTTATGTTTTGAGACTTCCGCATTTATATTAATTGTCTCGTCTTTCTTTATATTGTTGATGTTGTCAAGAGAGGTATTAAATTAATTGACTTGCCTAGCTCCTATTAGTAGGCGCCATCACGACTCCCGAAGGTGGGAAATCCGAGTCGTGACAGTTCTTTGGTGCATTATTATTACCATGATTGGGATTTCATCCCCAACCACGGCCATGACTACGACTGGGGCCACGACCTCTTCCACGTTTAGCTTGGTGGAAGTTCGTCTCATTCACTTCAGGGAATGGACAAGAACAAGTAGGTCGGCTTTCATGGTTTTTCATTAATAGCCCATTATGTTGCTCGGCTATAAGAAGATGTGAGATAAGTTCAGAATACTTTTTAAATCCCATCTCTCGATATTGCTGCTGCAGGAGCATATTCGAGGCATGGAAAGTGGTGAAAGTTTTCTCCAACATATCATGATCAGTATTATTATCACCACATAATTTCAATTGGGAAATAATTCTGAACATAGCAGAATTATACTCACTGATAGATTTAAAATCATGTAGCCTTAGATGAGTCCAATCATATCGTACCTATGGAAGAATGACCATCTTCAGGTGATCATATCTATCTTTCAAATTATTCCACAGTATGACTGGATCTTTAATAGTAAGATATTCCATTTTCAGGCCCTTATTAAGGTGATGGCGTAGGAATATCATTGCTTTGTCACGGTCTTGGGTTGATGCCTGATTTTTATCCTTGATGGTGTCTGGCAGACCCATCGCATCAAGATGAATTTCAGCATCAAGCACCCAAGACATGTAGCTTCTGCCCGATATATCCAGGGCTACAAATTCAAGTTTAGAAAGATTTGACATTATATAGAAAAAGAAAGTTCGTACCTCAGATACTTTCAAAGTATTTGCTCGAGATGGCAGAGTCTCATGCTGAAAATGTGTTATAAAATGCAGACTGTAAAGTAAAGACAAGTATAGAAAGAAACTGATATATTATTCGAATTCAAACTGATGTACATAATGAACTGAAATCTCTTCTATTTATAGAAGAAAGGAAGCTGCTGCGTAAGCTGCTACTGCAAGCTGCTGTGTGAGCTGCTACTGCAAGCTGCTGTGTAAGCTGCTATTATACCAGATATGGATAATCTTTTACCAGGGGCAATGATTATCCATAACGGAGTACTGAAAGGATAAGCTCATTGTACCCGGTATGGATAATCTTCTACCGGGGATAATGTTTATCTATAACCGGGTACCGAAGTGATAAGCTTATTATACCCGGTATGGATAATCTTCTACCGGGGGTAATGTTTATCCATAACCGGGTACCGAAGTGATAAGTTTCTTCACGAAGCTTATTTCCAATAGAGTACTCAATAGATAAACATATTTACGACATAGTCCCATATGGATAAACTTCTTCAGGAAGCTTATTTACAACAGAGTACTAAATGAACATCCATAATATAATATATTTATAACAGCAGTATATTTGTATAGGATGTTCAAATTTTTTTTCCTTAACAATTAGTTGTTGGGTTTTATTGGTGCTATTATACTTTATGCATTTACTATACTTGCCTGGATCTTTAACCATTGGTATTATTTTCATTTATTAAGACAAAATTAAACATCATGTGACCAATTAGTCTTAGTACCCATAGCGTATAATATATGTTAACTTATTTTAGGATTGAAGCTTTCGTTTGAAAAATACAAGTACAAACCGTATTTGTATTTTTCTGTTGGATGTATAATTTCACTGCATTTTGTGGTTGACTAATCTATAGGTTTGCCAAACTCTTTGCGAGAGGTTGGGGGTTAATTTCATAAATGATACCCAATTTTCATTTTAATGTACTAAAGTCATTAAACAATTAATGATAAAGAAAAAGTTAGTCAACTTTATTTAAGAATCACGAAAGTTATTAAACTATTTGTTAGAATCGGAACCGGGTAGTGCAGAATTTAGCCAATCAATGTTATAATGAAAGTAATAAAGACAATGCATGTTGATAATAGTGGCAATCAAAGCATATAAAGAATACACCAATTTAACGTAGTTCGGTCAATGTGACCTACGTCCACAAGTGTAGAGGAGCAATTTCACTATACCAACAAGAGCACAAAAGAGAGTACAAAATTAGAGTAAATATTCCAATTAATCCCAAATACCCTAATAGAATAACCTCACAAGATCACTCCAAAGAAAGGGTTCACACAAGTGTTTCCCAACACTCAACTTTCATACAAAACACTCTTAATAACTAAAGGAGGAGAATAAGAAACAAGAAATTAATGAAGACTCAAGTCTTGTTGGCGTGTCTAAAATGGATTAATGGCTTTTCCTTTTATAAGCAAAAAAGCCTTGGCCTCCAAGGTGTAAAAGAAAAGATACAACTTGTATAAATGATATCCACCACACAATGCAATATTATTGAGTCCCAAAGAATATCGCCAACAAGGTCTCCTTTGCGAATAGGCTTATGCTTATGTGAGATGAACTCCACTAGTCAAAATATTGGCCATATTACACTATTTATTTAAACCAAAAAACTCACAATTTGCCCATGTTAGTTCAGAAGAGATTATCCAGTTTCCAATGGCACGTAGCTTTATAAAGTCTTTATTCGGTAATATATCTACCTTGAAAGATTTTGGGTGTGTTTGGTACGAAGAAAAATATTTTTCGGAAAATATTTTTCAATTTTCCCATGTTTGATTGGCTTAAATATTTTGGAAAATATTTTTCTCATGAACTCATTTTCTCCAATTGAAGGAGAATATTTTCCCTATCAAAAGAAGGGAAAATATTTTCCAAAACTTTTCTTCAACCTTCTCCACCCTATTCCCCATCCCCACCAACCCCCCATCCCACACCTATCCCACCCCACTCCTAACCCACTCACCCCCACCATACCCTCCCCCAACCCTGCCTTACCCCTACCCTAAATAGAAATATTATTATGAATACTTTCTTTTATGTTGTAGATAGACTCTTTTTTTTTCATTTCAACAAAGTGAGTTTTTTTCATGATATAAAAGAAAATATTTTGTTTCATTTCAACAAAAAAGTACTTTCTTTTCATGATGTAGAGAACGTATTTTCTTTCATTTCAACAAAATGATGCAGTAAAAAATATTTTCTTTCATTTCAACAAAAGAAGTACTTTAGTCCATGATGTAGAAAAAGTATTTTCTTTCATTTCAACAAAATAATGTAGTAAAAAGTATCTTTTATCATTTCAACAAAAAAAGTACTTTCTTTTCATGATCTTGAAAAAAAATTTCTTTCATTTCAACAAAAATGATGTAGTGAAAATGTCTTTTTTCATTTCAACAAAATGATTCAACAAAAAAATACTTTCTTTTCATTATGTTGAAAAAGTATTTTCTTTCATTTCAATAAAATGATGTAGTAAAAAATATCTTCTTTCATTTCGACAAAAATGTACTTTCTGTTCATGACGCAGAAAAAATATTTTCTTTCATTTCAACAAAATGATATGTTAAAAAGTATCGTCTTTCATTTCAACAAAAAAAAAAAAAATACTTTCTTTTTGTGATGTAGAAAATGTATTTTCTTTCATTTTAACAAAATGATGTAGTAAAAAGTATTTCTTTCAATTCAATAAAATGAGTATTTTCTTTTCATGATATAAAAAAGTATTTTCTTTTATTTTAACCAATAAAATACTTTCTTTTTATGATATAGAAAAAGTATTTTCTTTCGTTTCAACCAAATAATGTTGTAAAAAGTATAATTTTTATTTCAACCAAATGAGTATTTTCTTTTCATGATGTAGAAATTTTTTTTTTGTTTAATTTTAACAAAATGAATACTTTTTTGATGTTGTAGAAAGAGTACTTTCTTTTTCAACCAAAAAAAGACACTATTTTCTGTTTAGTTATGCAGCACAAATTGCAACTGTTTTTGATTGAAAAAGTAAAGCAGTACATTAGTCCCTTTTGGATTTGTGTGTTAAAAGAATAATTAAATACTTGAAAAAAATAGAGGTTTGAAAACGTTGTGTACTTAGGGTTGGGGAGGGGAGGGGGGGGAGGGGGAGCACATGAAACATGCGTATTTGGGCGGGGGGAGGGGGGGGGCTAAGAAAAGTAGCATAAAAAATTATTTTTCTAAAAAGTATTTTCTACTCTCTATACAAAAGCTAGAAAATATTTTCTGAAAAAGTTTTTTCACTCACCAACCAAACATGGAAAAATAAGTGATAAAATCACTCATTTTCCAGGTAAACATTTTCTAGAAAAATATTTTCCTTCATACCAAACACATCCTATATCTCCATATTTTTCTTCTTTACCTTTTCCCCCCTCTAACTATTGGTGCATATATAATAGGTAGAATTCCTTTAGTCTTACACTTTGTATTCTAAAGAGTCCTTGTTTACTCTAGGTAAAGTCCTTGTTGACTTGATACATTGTATTCTGTATAACATTATATATAATACAAAGCTCTCACGTTGAGAGAATATTGGGCATAATACTATTCTTTACATAGTATCATATAGCCATTATTAGCCAAACCTATTTCACTAAAAGTTCTTCTCACTCAAATATGATGACATCCACCGGGGAAACATCTTCAGCGCCTGATTCTTCTCAAACAGATCCTATTATTCCTTCTAATTTATCTGCAACATCAGCCACTGGATCTTCCATAATTCCTCCTCTCTCTCAAACACTTCCATCATTCTCCCTTCCTCCTATTTCTTATTCAATCCCCTATGTGTAAAACTCTCTCCCCGGTCAATCTTCTTCTCTTAGCATTTTACCTGGTTCGTTAGTTAGTAGTGTTGGT
This sequence comes from Nicotiana attenuata, assembly GCF_001879085.1. Lineage (NCBI taxonomy): Eukaryota > Viridiplantae > Streptophyta > Magnoliopsida > Solanales > Solanaceae > Nicotiana > Nicotiana attenuata. The sequence goes on from NW_017671232.1 coordinate 243,081, forward strand.
TTACCCTTTCAATTGCCATTTACTGGATCTTTTCACCCAACATTTCTCTCACAGTACAATCCCGTCGCCGCTCTTGCTCCACCAAACCTCACAAATCTGGTGACTATAAAGCTTGCCTCTGTGGAAGACTACCTCACACGGCGTACTCAATTTCAATCTCTCCTGCTCTCACATGAACTTCTTGGATTTGTTGATGGCTGAATTCCTCCACCACATCCCTTTATCTATGATGCATCCGAAACTCAACAACCTAATTCTCTTTATAGATCATGGGTTAGAGTTGATCAAAGTGTTCGTTCTAGGCTATTTGCGACGCTTTCTCGAGAAGTTCTCATGGATGCTCATTTATTGCCTACTTCACGTGATATCTGGAATTCTATACAACGTCTCTACATGGATGCAAGTCAAGCAAAATCTATTGAACTAAAGAGACAACTTACTACTATGCGCAAAAAAGACTCTATGTCAATTGATCAGTATCGTCGAGAGGCCAAGCAGATTGCTGACTCTCTTGCGGCGATAAATTCTCATGTCTCTTCTCAAGATTTTATTGATCGTGTGCTTCTAGGATTGGGAAAGGAATATGACACCTTGGTTGGGATAATTACACACTATCCTGGTTCATTGTCGCTTGAAGAACTTAGAAAGAAGCTTCTACTCCATGAACAACGGTTGAAGCGTTTCAAGGATATAGATACAGTTGTCACTCATCAAGTGTTTGATGCTCAAAGTGTGACCTCAAATCACTCAAATATCTCGGGTATTAAATCTGCTTCTCCAGGAGGTCATGGCAGGGGTCGTTTTTTCGCCTATAGAGGTCGAGGCCGTGGCGGTAGAGGTCGAGTGTAACGACTTGGTCGGTCGCTTCGAGAGTTATAGCTCTGCTCCCCCATTTCCTATTTTCTTGTGTTCTACAGCTATATTATGATACACCAGGTTAGTTGATTCGGGTTCCGAATGGGGTCGGAGTGAATTGAGACACTTAGGCTCTTATTTGGAAGCTTAAGTTTGAAAAGTCGACACCGGATGTTGACTTATATGTAAACAATATTGGATTTGAATTTTGATGGTTTTGTTAGCCCCGTTAGGTTATTTCGGACTTAGGAGCGCGTTTGGAATGTGATTCGGAGGTCCGTGGTAGAATTAGGCTTGAATTGGCAAAAGTTAGAATTTTGGCAATTTTGGCCGGCAGTGAAAATTTTGATATCGAGGCCGGATTGGATTTTCGGAAGTTAGAGTAGGTTCATGGTGTTATTTTCCGACTTGTGTGTAAAATTTGAGGTCATTCGGATACGATTTGATAGGTTACTGCATTGTTTGTAGAATCTGGAAGTTTAGAAGTTCTTAGGCTTGAATCCGGGTGTGATTTGGTGTTTTGATGTTGTTTTGAGTGATTCGAAGGTTCGACTAAGTTCGTATGATGTTATGGGACGTGTTGGTATGTTTGGTTGAGGTCCCGAAGGCCTCAAGTGATTTTCGGGTGGTTACCGGAGCATTTTTGGCCTTGATGAGATTGCTGATATCTGTTGCATTTTTCTGGTTTCCTCTTTCGTCTTCGCGAGTGGGCCCTCGCGTTCGCGAAGAGTGTTTTCTGAGTGGTGAGAGTTTGTTCTTCGCATTTGCGAAGAGGAGGACGCGAACGCGAAGGTATAGTTTGCGTGTACATCGCGAACACGGGAGCAGGGTCGCCTTCGCGAAGAAGAGAAGAGGCAGCTGGGGACCCCGTTCATTTTGTCTACGCATTTGTGTGGGTGAGATTGCGTTCGCGATGAGAAGGTTCAGTAAAGCTTCGCGTTCACGAGAGGTAGGTTGCATTCGCGTAAAAGGTATTTTTGGTTAGAGGAAGCTTTTGCTTCGCCAACGCGAGGGTACTTCCGCATTCGCGAAGAAGGAACCTGGGCAGGCAGTATTAAATTTCAAAATCGAGGGTTTGAGCCCATTTTTTATATTTTTAGCTAGAGACCACGATTTTGGGCGATTTTTGAAAGGTTTTTCAGAGAGTTGATTGGGGGTAAGTGTTTGTCACGACCCCAGTTCGCCCTCCGTTAACCATCGTGACGGCACCTAGTCTCAACAACTAGGTAAGCCTAAATTGCGGAAGAAAAACCAAAATTGCGGAAATAAAACAATTTAAAACAGAAATCAAGGAAATAAACAGCTTTTAAGGGTGCCGCTCGGCATACACAATATTTAACTCTCAAAACCAACACATAAATGCAAGACCCGGAAACCCATGAATCACAAGCTAAGAAGTACTACATAGCTCTAACTCCAGAATGTCTAACAAGAACTGAAATATAGAAGGGCTAATACTAAACATCAGGAATAGAAAGAGACTCCTCAGTCTGCGGACGCGGCAGATATACCTCGAAGTCGCTATAGCAGTTGCCTCGCCTCAGGGGTGGTAGGACTGAGTCAAAGTACCTGGATCTGCACATGAAAAATATGCGCGGGAAGGGCATGAGTACACCACAGCGGTACTCAGTAAGTGCCAAGCCTAACCTCGGTTGGGTAGTGACGAGGAAGGTCAGGGCCCTACTGAGGTTAAATAAGATATAAGGTTTAATAGTGTGAAATAAACAGTGTGAATAAGTAACATAGGATACGAAGGACTGCAACAACTATTACAAAGGCAAGAAAAAAAACACAGAAAGAGAATACAGCTCAGCTCCGAGACAACAACCGGGGGATCTCCCAGGATACCGTCCTGTAGTCCCCAAATATAAATATCATATCCAGTGGATCTCCCGGGTGCAGTCCCGTAGTCCAACTCATAAATGCACGGGGATCTACCGGAATACCACATCCGTAGTCCCAAATATAAATACTCAGTTTGGGGAATCTACCGGGTGCAATCCCGTAGTTCCAATGTAAAAGTGCAGGGGGATCTCCCGGAATGCAATTCCGTAGTCCCAAAGTAAACATACAGGGGCTCCCGGGATACCGTCCCATAGTGCCAAAGTAAATACACAGCAGCAACAAGAACTCAATTCAATCAATTTCATACCAAAGTCACGCAGATAATTCTAACCTAGCATGCTTCACGTAATACAAATAAGGCAGTTAAGTCAAATAGAATAATTTAGTCTAGTAGACATGCTTCCCTAGACTAATAGCAGGCTAAACATCCAAGTAGTGTAAGCAAGAAAAGAAGAACACAATTCCAGGCTATTTTTAATGAAATAAAAACCGGATTTCCAATAATTATCACAAGTACGCGCTCGTCACCTCACGTACAAGGCTTTTCAATTATCACAATATCAATCCTAAGGGGAAAGGTCCCCCACACAAGGTTAGACAAGCCACTTACCTCGAACCGGCTCTAAGTGTCAACTCGAAATCACGTTCTTGCTACGAGTATCCGACTTCAAATGGCCTAAATCTATTCAATTAAATTTTATAATGTAAATAACATTTCAAGTAACTGATTCTACAACTAAATCTAAGTTAATGCGCGAAATTAGGTAAAGTTGACCAAAACGCCCTTCCGGCTCACGTCTCGAAACTCGATAAAAATCACATCAATGGAATCCTTACCTTCCCACGAGTCCATACATACCAAGAACACTGAAATCGGAGTCCAAATGACCCCTCAAATTCTCATTTTAAAGTCTCTTAAACTCAAGGCCTAATTCTTCTATTTTAGGCCTAGCTTCCATGATTTACTAGGTAGATTTCACATTAGAAACGAGTTTTAAGACCGAGAATCTTACCTCCAAGTGATTCCCTTCAAATCCCTCTTCAATCCCCTCCAAAGAGCTCCAAAAACGATTAAAATGGTGGAAATAAACTCTAAGGTCGCGAAACCCCTTTTTAAAATCAACTGTCCAGCAGTTTCCGCATCTGCGACCTTGGGACCGCTTTTGCGGTCCCGCATTTGCGGACCAAAAGTGCACCTGCGACCCCTCACTCAAACACCCAGATTTCGCATCTACGGCCCCTCACCCACAGGTGCGGTACCGCTTCTGCGGAAAATATACCGCATCTGCGGTTCCTGATGATGCTCCCCATTTTCGCTTCTGCGGCTCCTCTTCCGCACGTGCGACATTGCACCTGCGGTCCCCAAACCGCAGGTGCGGAAATACCAGAAGCAGCAAGGTTCAACAGCTGTTCACACCCCTAAAACTCCCCGTCAACCATCCGAATTCATCCCGAGGCCCCCGGGACCTCAACCAAAGGCACCAACAAGTCTAATACCACTGTCCAAACTTGTACCAATCCTTAAAAAACCTAAAAACCACATCGAAACCTCAAATTAACCATGGATTCAATCCTAAGAACTCCAAATATCTCAAAATACGTTTTCGATCAAAAAGCCTATCAAACCTCGTCCGAATGACCTGAAATTTCGCACACACGTCACATTCAACACTACGAAGCTACTCCAACTTTCGGAATTCCATTTTCGACCCCCGGATCAAATCTCACTTTCGAATCGGAAACTTCAAAAATCTGACTTTCGGCATTTCAAGCCTAAATTAGCTACGGACCTCCAAAACACAATCCGACCACGCACCTAAACCCGAAATCACCCAACGGAGCTAACAGAACTATTGGATTTCCATTCCGAGGCCGTCTTTACACTGTTCCGACTACGGTCAACTTTCCAACACTTAAGCTCTCATTTAGGGACTTAGTGTCCCAAAACTCTCCGAAATTCACAACCGACCATCCCGGCAATTCAAAATAGCAGAAATAAATACGGGGAAAGCAGTTAATAGGGGATTGGGGCGTAAATTATAAAAATGACCGGCCGGGTCGTTACAGTGTTTCTCACATGGTTTTGGTTAAATCCCATGATTCTACCTTTAATTTTGTCATCTAATTTGTGATTTGGGTGAAAAATTGGGGAAGAAGATGAAGGGTTCTTGAGTTATGATTTTGGGGTTTTGAATGGGATTTTGTTGTCGGATTTGAGTAAATTTGATATGGTTAGACTCGTGAGTGAATGGACTTTCGAGTTTTGTAATTTTGGCCGAATTTCGAGATGTGGGCTTGGGGGTTCGGGTTTGAGCCAATTTCGGGTTTTGAGTCTAATTTAGTAGTTTTTCTTGGGCAAAATTCATATTTTACCTATTGACCTTGTCCCCAAATCCCTCTTACACACCTGTTAAAGACGGGAATAATATTACACACTAATACTTTTAAAGGTGTGTCAATTACACACCACTTTGGTGTTTGACCACATCTACTTAAAGATTGCTATTACACGCGCCAATCAGCATTTGACATGTGTCATAAATCGAAGAAAGAAAAGAAAAATTGAAAAAAAAACTGCTGCCCCTCGCACTCCACCCCCTCTCCTCATCTTCCCAAAGAAAAAAATACAGAAAAGAAAAAACCCCACCCCTCCTCATCTCCCCAACCCCATCATCTTCTTCACCACCACCATACTACCACCAACCCTTCCACTACAAGCACCTTCTTTCCTAACTATATATTTAACTCTTTGCCCGATTTTTAACAAGTTTTAACAACATCCATCACAAATCCTTATACAAATTTTAAATTCAAGATCAAACCTAAACCTTCAAACTTGTTAATGGTGTTTTTTGAATTTTATCAAAATTAATCACCTAAGTAAATTTTTATTCAACAATAATCACGAATTCAAACTAATTTTCTAGGTCATGGAATACCAAAATCAACAAGACCCGATTAAATTTAATTTCAAGCTTTTCAAAAGGTCAATAATGGTGATTTTTACAAGACCCAATAGCTCCTCTTTTCTTCTTCTTCTTCTTCTTAGTCATGGAGGTTTGAGAGACGAAACATGAGGGGGTAGACAAAACTAGGATGGAGGTCGGGAAGAAGACGAAAAGGGGGGGGGGAGGGGGGAGGAACGCTGGAGTGTGGGTTGGGGAAGAAGACATGGGTTATTTTTTTTCTTTAATTTGGAAAGAAAATAGTTATAAAAAGGGAAAAATAACAAAAAAAATTAATTTAAGATGAATTTTGTAGTTTTCATGCGCCCTTTTATGTGTAATACACGCGTGTGACCCATGGCAAAAGAGGTGTGTAATTGACACACTTTTAAAAGTTTTGGTGTGTAATACTATTCCCGTGTTTAACAGGTGTGTAAGAGGGATTTGAGTACAAGGTCAATGGGTAAACTATGTTTTTGGCCTTTTTTTTGATTGTTATGATAGTTCGGTGGTACTGGCGCTTCACTTAATCAAGCTATCATCATATACACATTAATTAGACTTATTAGTTACATGTTTGTAGGGCGAAAATCTGTAGTAAAGTGGGAATAAGGGAACTATCATTTGACATGGTCTTGAAATTGACCAACCCCAGAGGTTTGTGACATATATTTACATTGAGAGGTTGGAAAAGTGTTATGAGTAGGACCAGAGTATAAGATTTTGTAATTGTGTAAGAAGGTTCTTGGATACTTCTTGAGTACAATAATATATTTTGTTAGTTTCAAAGGAAAATTACCAACTTTTTCTCTGAACTATTTGTCTTTTGTTCCGTTTTTTGCCCAAAGAGTGCTCTCGTTTTTAGGCAAGAAGTTAAAAGATTTCCTCCCCACTATCGTTGCTTCAGCTCATATGACAAAAATGATATATTTTGCTCTTCATTTATTCGAAATGGGATCATTTTATTCATTTTACCATAGTTCAGGGGCAAAATTAATATTTTTTCCATTTTGCTATAAATGTCAAAATTTGAGATAAACTGTCTTACAACGAAAAATAGTTTGAGTCAGGACCTAACAATTACTGTACATCTCAATTCTCAAGAGGGGTTTTAACCTTTGTTTTCATAAATTCAATGAAGGTAGACCGAATTGGCATATGCTTGAGGCAAGCTTTTAATATTGCTGAAGCTTTGGTCTAAAGAGTTTGGTGGCTAAAATTATTTAGTTAGGTCCAATGGATCCCTTAAACATATAATGAAAGGGTCCATTATTTTGTATTTGAGTAAACACAAAATATTTATTAGTTTATTTCTTAATTGCTCCTTAACTTATTCAATTTTGGACTCAGATATGTTATCATAACAAGAAAAAGTGTACTAATATCATATCCAAATTTTGCACAACTGTTTACAGACAACATGAAACTCATTTGGAATTTTCCTAAAGATGTAAATTTCTGTTTATTAAAGAGTTTTGTGGCTGGATACTGAGTATCGTCGAATAATTTAGATATAGGTCCAACCGAACCCCTCCACTATATATACATTCCATTAATTAATTTGTGCTTGAGAGCTATGCAATTTCGTTCTATGTTTCGTCTTGAGTCTTGACAGGCAATCTTGATAGTTGTATTGGTGAAAAAAAGACATGACACGTGTACTGTCAGCAAACTGATGAGGCATGATATGTTGAACGTTGACATAAGGAATTAACGAGTGCAGGAAAAGGCATGGGAAAAACACCCACGGGGTTATATTGAGGAGAGAACCGGACCTGACAGCTGTAAAAAGGGAAACAAGAGCGGAATGAATAAAGGCTGCAAAGATGGAAAGCTACACGAACCAGAAATAAATAAGGAAGGGAAATTGATACAGTTACAAGGAATCCCTAGTCATAAATGTTTCCGTTAGAGTTACATGCGGTAACGGGAAATTAGTACAATTAATATTAATGAGCCCAAATTAAGTAAGGGAACTGTTACAACTGTACGCTCCTATATAAGGGCTGACATTTCATTTGTAAAGGTAGGCAACGATTATTATTGAAATCCGCACTGTTATTCTTTGTTTTATTCTCCAAGCTTTAAGCCTTAATTTTTAGGAGTGATTATTAGTTCATTTCTTATTTTCTCAGCCAATTATTTTCATTCTTTGATCCATTTCTTGTAAAATCATTGGGAAAGTGAAGTAAATCTTGGTTATTAGTAACCCGATTTCTTCTAGATATTGAGTTTGACTGAGAATTTTATTTTTTGTTAAATAAATTGATTCTGTTACCGGGAATCTGATAATCTATTCACTTTCCAAACTTCATTTTTCAACAACCAAGTATGTCAATCGTTAACAAGAACGATCAGCTGAACCAACAAGGTGGAACTCCCACTACACCACACACCTACAGGATCCCCTCGGCAATCCTGTGGGAATTCACCTAAAAGGTTTTCTTCGCGCTCTGATGATCAGCAGGGAGACGACCAAACCGTAGAGCAGGATGCTCTAAAGCAGTTGATTGCAGAGCACGTAAACAGTGCACTGCAAGCTTTTGTCGGAGGATTACCCAATGCAGCGCAAACTCCTCTGCCAGTTAACACGACAACTTTGGAGAACCCGCGTTCAGGGCTTGATAACTATGAAAGTGGAGATATTCCTAATGAATCTTGTGGTGGAGGATCAGGTATACCAAATAATTATAATTTACAAAGTTCAATGATAACTTTGCAGAAGCAGTTAAAGGAGCAAAATGATCGTATAGAGCAACTATCTGGCGTACCACCCGTGATCAAAGGTGTGGATATAGACAAGTATTCACAACAACCCAGGAAGCCAAGTGCAGCACCTTTACCGATTCCTAAAAAGTTTAAAATGCTTGATATTCCCAAATACGATGGAACAACTAACCCTTGAGATCACGTGACTGCGTTCACTACTGGCGTGAAAGGTAACAATTTAACCAAACAGGAAATCGAATTAGTTTTGGTTAAAAAGTTTGGTGAAACACACACAAAGGGAGTACATAATTGCTCAGGGAGTTTGTAGATAGATTCCAGCGGGAAAGGATGATGTTGCCTCGAGTACCTAATAATTGGGCGGCTATGGGATTCGCGAGCAACTTGAACGAGAAAAGTTCAGAAGCCACGAGGAGATTGAAGGAAAGTTTACGAGAATTTCCTGCAACAACTTGGAACGATGTGTACAATAGATACAGTATGAAGCTGCGGATAGAAGAGGATATAGTCGCACCTCCAAGGGACAAAGAAAGATCAGGTTCGAGATGCTCAGAATCAGAAAGGCGGTCTGGTAAAAACAGGTACGAGCCATACATAGGACTTGTGGGACGAGATTCTCGGTCTAAAGGGGAGAATCCATGATTTGATCCAAGGTCAAGGCAAAAAGATGCGGGCTCTTCATCTAGATTCAAAAAGGAGCGGGATGCCCGAAATAATGATTCTGGTACGCAAGCAAGGATAAGGGATTACAGCTTTAACGATAGTACCTCTGAATTATTGGCTGTTTTAAGAGGTATGGGAGATAAGGTGCGATGGCTAAAAGAGATGAGGTCGGATCCGAACAAAAAACGCCTAGATTTCTGTTGCGAATTTCATAATGATCATGGCCATAGAACAGCAGATTGCAGGCTTTTGCAAGGAGAGGTCAAACATTTATTAAAGCAAGGTTATCTTACTGATCTGTTCAGTGAGAAAGGAAGCCAATCATAGAAGAGACAGGAACCCCCAAAACCTCCATCACCAAAAAGAACAGTCAATGTCATAACTGAAGGAGATGAGGTTAACGGAGTGACATATACAGCCGCAAAATAGACGCCAAAGGTCACTGTTATTCATGGGAAGCGAGTTCGCCAAGTCTTGGATGGCGACAGTATAACATTCAACGATGAAGATGCGGACGGCTTGATGATTCCTCACAACGATGCACTGGTAATACCTTTGCTTGTAAATGATACTAATGTAAAATGAGTTTTGATTGATCCAGGTAGCTCATGAAACATCATTTTACTGAGGATGGTGAATGAAATGCAAGCTAATGATAAGGTCATACCAAAAGCATGAACCTTGTCTGGTTTGATAATTCAAGCGTAGTTATGAAAGGGAAAGTTGTACTTACCATATTTGCAGAAGGGGTCGTCAAGGATACGAAGTTCCAAGTGATAGACACGGATATGGCCTATAATATGATTCTGGGAAGGCCATGGATTCACGATATGGATGATGTCCCATCCACTTGAATCAAGTCATTAAATTTCCTTCGCAATGGGGAATCCGTCAAATCCTCGGAGACCAGCAAGCTTCATGAAATATCAACTCGGTGGTACTTGCAAGCACAGGAGCCAACGATTCAAATGTGGAGTAGCAATTACAGAATTCAGTTGAGGACGTTGCTGTCAAAGTCTCAACTGAAGATACGCTAGGGCAAACCGATGTCGACTCAAGATCCGATGTGATTCAGGAGCCTGAGAATAGTGAGAACATTAAAAGAACCACTGAGGAGCTCGAAGCCATAATATTATTTGACCACTGGCCAGACATGAAAGTTTACATCGGAGCAAATTTGAGCCCCGAGATGAAAGGTAAGTTAATTGAATTTTTACGGGCTAACACAGATTGCTTTGCTTGGTTGCACTCAGATATGACAGGTATACCACCGGAGGTGATGACTCATAAACTAAATGAGGATCCATTACACCCGCCTATCAAGCAAAAGAAAAGGAAGCAAGGATCCTTCAAAAATCAAGTGATCCGAGAGGAGGTCCAAAATATTTTGAAAATTGGTTCAATACGAGAGGTAAAATACCCTGACCGGTTAGCTAATACCGTTGTGGTTCCAAAAAAGAACGAAAAATGGAGAGTTTGTGTAGACTATACTGATTTAAACAAGGCTTGACCTAAAAATTCATTTCCTTTACCACATATAGATCAACTAATCGATTCTACCGCAGGTCATGAACTTTTAAGCCTTTTAGATGTGTAATCAGGATATAACCAAATAAAAATGGACCCTCTAGATAAAGAAAAAAACTCCTTTATCACAGACAGGGGGACTTATCGTTATAAAGTCATGCCATTTGGCCTGAAAAATACTGGAGCCACATATCAAAGATTGGTGACGAAAATGTTTCAAGAACATCTGCGAAAAAACCACAGAAGTCTACATAGAAGATATGTTAGTCAAGTCAACACAGGTGGGAGATCATTTTCAACACTTGTCAGACACCTTTGAAATTCTCCGCAAGTATAGTATGAAGCTAAATCCAGAAAAATGTACTTTTGGCGTGGCTTCAGGTAAGTTTTTAGGTTTTCTTGTTTCTAATAGGGGTATTGAAGTAAATCCTGCACATATCAAAGCTATTGAAGAAATACCAGATATACTACTCACAAGCAAGAAAGAAGTGCAGAGTTTAACAAGCAGGATAGCAGCTCTGGGAAAGTTTATATCAAAGTCATCGAAAAAATGTTTTAAATTCTTTTCAGTATTGAAAAAGCAGAATCAGTTTGAATGGACTGATGAGTGACAACAATCTCTCAAGGACCTAAAGTCATTTCTATCGAATCCGCCTTTGTCAGCCAAACCAACTAACTGTGAAAGATTGCTCATTTACCTCGTTTTGTCAGAAGTAGCAGTAAGTGCGGTGTTGGTACGAGAATATAAAGGTAAGCAATCCCCAACGTTCATCTATGAATGTTGACTGACACACTTATCATTTTCATAACCTATGTCTTCCTAATATTTTAGTACTCTCCTTTCCATCTAGGCAACTGTTCCGTGAATAATTCCAAAGGCCAAGGCATTCCCCCCCTTTAGGCCTCTTTCTCACACCATAACTTGTGGTCGGAATCCTTCCAATCTCGTAACTGTCTCTGACGTTGTAAATGTGCCTATGCGACTCTTCTCTCCTTTGTAAACTAAACTAAAACCCAACCTCTATCTGATGTCTAGACTATTCACAACCGTTTGTACTTGAGTATCTCGTATCTTCTTCACCTTTACCTTACTTACTTTTCAATCCCGCATCGTACCTTCTGTTTCTTTCATAACCTTCCTTCCGTATAGGTGGAAATTACGCCTTAAAGCTCTACTGTGATACCTGCACCTTGGTGCATACAAAATCTGGCGAAAGCTTTATACTGACTTCTTACGACTCAGCTCAATGGCACGATCTCGAAACAAAAGAAGGGTTATATTTCCTAAATGCCCTATAGCCTCTCAATTATAAATATGGTGCGCAACAGACCCATAAGTGAGACTCTACTAGGCACGGCTTTGTAGACATCCTAGGACACGACCTGCTCTGATACCACTTCGTCACGCCCCAAACCTGGGGAGGCATGGTTGGCACCCGGTGCCGTGCTGGCCCGAGCGAACCACTCTGTAACTCATGGCCATTCGACCAAAACTAGAACATACATAGGCCAAGTTGGCTGAACTCATTCCTTTGATTCGTTTACCCTTTAACCTTCACGACACTTACTTATTGCTTGTTATAAATAGAATAAATTTTAATAATATCCAAATAATCTTGTCCTTGAAAAGATGTCAATTATCTTACGACAAATTCATCGTACAATATTACAGAGTGTAACATCGTTGTAATATAATATTGCGGAGCATAACATCATCGTAATATAATATTACAGAGCGTAACATCATCATAATACTGCGGGGCATAACAGTTAAGGCCATAAATTTAGTTGCGGGAAAGTAGACCCGAATTTGTAAACATGCTACAATGAAAGCAACTATGAATATGTTGTATGAAAAATTATGAAAATTATGTACGAAATTTATTTGAAAGTTTAAAGCATAAAACTTCTTCAAATTATTTCTCTTTTCATCTCTACTTCATGTTTCATATATTTGCACCAATACGAAGATGAGACGATATTCGTTAGTGTCGATAGTATAAAAGGGCCCTCTTTTATAAAAACCCGTGTATGTCGAAGTCATGGTTTATTATAGCATTTTTAAGTGCAAGTGCAAGCTCAAATATTTAAAGGGCAAAAAGCATAAAATGCGACAAAAGCAAAAGAGACATTTATATATATTAACCCTAATGAACAAGGGTGATATTTTCGTCATCTAACCTCAAAAATACAGGGGCAGGCAAAAACAAGCCTTCCAAAAACCTTCCAAAAAGTTGTTAAAAAAAACAAGAGTTCCAAGTAAAAGCCAACAAAAGAGAAAAGCTAAGGAGCATCATCAACCGGAGAAGAGGCCTGAACATCAGCTCCACCAGGAACAAGTCCATCTCCATCACCCTTAGAACCTTTGCCTTCAGGTGTGGAAAAGCTTTGAAGTTGCTAAGTTTGATCAATTGCTTCTGTACCCCTAACAATCTCAGCATCAAAGTCAAAACCTTCCTGGCTGGCTTCAATAAAAGTTTCAAGGCGAGTGTTCAGAAAAGCCCAGGTAACATCCAGTGATAACTTATCCTCGAGAGCCTTGTAGTCTCTCTCTCACTGATCAATTGCGCCTCTCAACCTCTTCTTTTTCTGCTTCCGAGGCTTCATAAGCAGTCTTCAAAGGAGAAAGAGAACTTTCCAAGAACTGAATTTTATCTGTACAAGTACGGAGATCTTCTTGAGCTTGGGTAAGTGTTTGAACCAATTCACCCACGTAAACCTCTTTTTCATTAAGGAGTTCTTCAAACTCCTTATCTCTTCTGTATCCTTGGAAAGTGTTTCAGCAATAGTGGATTCCAGTCTATCTTTATCCTTCTCGACTGACTGGAAGAAGCTTTTTCAATCGCTAACTCAGCGGAAGTCATTCTCATTTGTCGTTCCAAAGCACTTTTCTCTTCTGCAAGAACGTCCTTTCCAATTGAAGACCTTCGAATTGTTCTTTCCAGTTGTCAGCCTCAGTATGCAATTCAATTATCTGTTGGTCAGCCTGAGAGACTCTTTTCATAAGCTCCGTACCAATCAGATTGATCTACAAAAAAGAGGCAGGAGAAAACAAGTTATAAATGAGGAAAAGAAGGGAAGGAAATGTAAGTAAACTTATACCTTCAGAGAAGAATGAACAATATCATTCATTAAAGTCAATGAGCTATGGATTTCCAATATCTGCTTCTCCACGGGTCCTAGCAATGGTTTTAGCCACACATCAGCTTGACCAGACTTCCTCAATAAATTTCCACCCTCAGGAACCTCAATTACAACTTTTCTCATTCCCCTCCTACTGCTAGAAGGCTTAGCTTCTACGTGAGAAGCAACAACGGGGGAAAGAACTGGAGTAACATCAGGCAAAGACATAGGGGGTTAACGGTAGATGACACTGGAAGGGAAGCAAGAGGCAATTCTTCAGAAACAGGCCCGAAGCCTTTTTCACCCTCAAAGACATGGGCAAACAACCTTTCAACAGGACTTGATGGGGGATTAACTGCATCTTCATCAAAAAATTCCAGCGGAGTATTTTCTGGCTCATCATAAGTCTTAAAGGAATTGAACTCGAGGGAGGATCATGAGAAGTAGGGGTTTCATCGTCAGAGATCACGCGTCTCCTAACACGCGGCCTTCTCATCAAAGAACCTTCTTCTATTTCCTCTTCATTATAAGACCCACGAGCTTCACCAGTTTTCCTCTTGGAGGAAGAAGCGCTTAAAATTCGTTCCTGAGCAAGGCTTACAGAAAGCCTCATTGATGGAACAGATGCGGGACTGATGCCACGAATAGAAAATCCTAATAGAAAAAGGGATGATAAAAAATTTACATATGAAAAAGTAAAATAAGAAGAAGAACTACGAGGGTGAAGGGTACCATGCATCTTCACTTTCCAACCGAAATTTTGAGAAAGAAATTTCCATGATCTCTTATCCATAGGAGCAGCAGTCAACATCTTTCCTACCCAAGTACGGAAGTCGGGAATTTCTTCAAAGACTTCCATAGTTGCTGGAAAGATTGGTATATGATTACATGAAGGAATTCAAGGTATTAAAAAAAACTTACGTGCAAAGTTTCATTATTCTGGAAAAGGCATGTTCTCTTCTCCTACCAACCCATTAGTGGGGCCAGCAACAAAATGGGTATACCAACCACGGTCCCGGTCATCCTCGGGGCTAACTAACACTCTTTTACTTCTAGCCACGAGAGAAAATACTCCTTCACAAAACAACTTGGGGGAGTAAAGATGAAGTAAGTGACGAAAGGTAAAAGGAACGGAGACCAAATCTGATAAATAACGAAGGCATGCTACCGCCCTCCCCACGATGGGACCAATATGTCCAAGACACATGTTAAAGTAGCGACAAAATTCAATGATCACTGGATCAATTGGAGGCTTAAACCCTAAAGTGAAAGGGTAGGTATAAACAAAAGAAAAACCGGTTTTGGTAAGAAGTGATTCTTTGGTTAGCACTAGGGATTAAGACTGGAAAATCTGGTTTTCAATGGCATTCTTGTCGAACTAAAGAAAGAAGGCCAGGAGTGATTAAACTTGGATAAAGTTCACCAAGGTTAAGGGAAGCTATAGAAGAAACTTGATTCCTCATGGTCTCACGATCTGACACAAAATAAAATTCTTGAGGAACAATCTCAGCAACCGTAGGCTCCCGCACAGGTTCATTTAGGTCCCTATTTCTAGAAGAGGATTTAGGGGTCAAAGGAGCCCTAGGTTTAGAAGAAGATGGTCTGACAGAACCACTTTGAGAAGAGGAACCACGAGTAGATAACGAACCAAGGCTATGAAGTCTACCACCACTCCTACTTCTAGTAGGGGCAGTAGAGGGAGAATGTTCGTCAACGATCACAACTTTGCAAGGGTTTGGTGTTGACGAAGACATTTTTAACAAAGGAAATACAGAGAGAAGGTACCGAGAAGGACTAAGATAATGGATACGAAAGGAAGAAGGTTTCAAGAAATCAAAAAGTATGAAGTATTTATAAGGAGATACAATCGACGTTAAAATTGGTCATTATGAAGCGTCATAATGGAACCGTCACTTCATGACTGACACAGCCTCAGAAAACCCTAAAAATCGCTGAGAAACTGCAGATCCAATCATACGTAGCCACGTGGAATGGGCATTAAATGAATGTTGACATATGTCGCATCGATTCTGAGGAAGGCATAATGATACTCGAGAAACAGCAGCAAAGGATTCCCGCCATAAAAACTTACCACTTCCCGAAAATTCAGTTGAGAATATTGAGAAAGTGGGGGGACTATCTGTATTGGTGGAAAAAAGACATGACACGTGGACTATCAGCAAGCTGTCGAGGCATGATACGTGGAACGTTGACATAAGGAATTAACAGGTGCAGGAAAAGGCACGGCAGAAACACCCACGGGGTTATATTGAGGAGAGAACCGGACCTGACAGTTGTAAAAGGGGAAACAGGAGCGGAATGAATAAAGGCAACAAAGATAGAAAGATACACTAACCAGAAATAAATAAGGAAGGGAAATAGATACAGTTACAAGGAATCCCTAGTCATAAATGTTTCCGCTACAATTACATGCGGTAACGGGCAATTAATACAATTAATATTAATGAGCCCAAATTAAGTTAGGGAACTGATACAATTGTACACTCCTATATAAGGGCAACATTTCATTTGTAAAGGGAGGCAACGATTATGTTTTAAATCCATACTGTTATTCTTTCCTTTATTCTCCAAGCTTTAAGCCTTAATTTGTGGGAGTGATTATTAGTTCATTAATTATTTTCTCAATCAATTATTTTCATTCTTTGATCCATTTCTTCTAAAATTATTGCGAAAGTGAAGTAAATCTCGGTTATCAGTAACCCGATTTCTTCTAGATATTGACTTTGACCGAGAATTCTATTTTTTGTTAAACAATAGTATTTCTTTTCCGAATAGCTCATCGATTTCACTTTAATGTTGGGCTAATTTTATTAATTAACTTGAAAAAGTTTTACTGTATGACATATTCAAATACTGACGAATATTTATATGAGAAATCATTAAGTTCAAATTAATTTTGATAGACTAGATCTACGTAAATGGGCTTATATATTATGAGTCATTTGGCAAGAAAATCAGTATCATTGAATTCTACTCATTTTAAAACATCAAGATTAGAAATTTTTAAAATGCAGTATAAAGGGCGAAAAAGAAAAAAGTGATTAAGATAATGTAAATTAGATTTGAAGACTATTTCGAATTGTGACATTTTAATCCGCTATATTATTTTTGAGAGAACACGCTAAAGAAACAATTACATGTTGCTTCATTTCCTGTAGTTGGATGAATCTTTTCCTTATAGATGAATAATGAATAGCATTTTCATTTCTAGTTATATAACTGTATGGGGTAAATTAAGTTCATATTTAATGATCGCATGAGAAAGCGATACGGAGAATTGAAGGCAGAAGATAGCTAAACCCGAAGGCAATGATCCCGCTTGTCACCGGAGAGAATGGTACTCATAACGACAAAATTAATGCCGTCATCCGGTAGCATTCAATGAAGAATATTCTACAACATTAACTGCATGATCCGTTACAGAGAATATGACATTCATTGCCCATCGTTACATATCTTTCAATGGCCCTCGTAATTATCATTAAAAAGGAGCTTAATCCTAGGACTCTGTTCCCCGGGTTCAGCTATAAATAGTACTCCCTCAGTTCCAATTTATGTGAACCTGTTTGACTGGCCACAGAGTTTAAGAAAAAATGAAGACTTTGGAAATCGTGGTCCTAAACAAGTCAAAAAGGGCCTCCAGAGTATTTGTGCGGTTATAAAAGCTTCTCATTAAGGGTAAAATTGTAAGTTTAAGCTAAATTGTTACTAAATTTAGAAAGGGGTCATTCTTTTTGGAACGGACTAAAAAGGAAATAGGTTCACATAAACTGGAACAGGGGGAGTAAGCTCTATCATCATTGTAGAGAGGACGAATTTTCTGGCAAACTTATGCTCTAATCTACTCAAAGCTTTATACAATTCACCGTCTTACTTTCTGATTTCATTACTGTTATGCCCGGAAACCTTGCTCCCGGGACTACTGTTTATGCTATTTCATCTTTTTCTCAAGGCTAAGTATTGTGTATTTCTTAAATTTTTTTATTACTTCAGGATCGAATTAATTCACTCGTCTAGAAATCACGTATAAATTCAATTGTACCGTTTTACGGGTAAATAGTTTGCCGCCCACTGTGGGGCCTAAACGGTCGTGTAATTAAGTAGATCCTTGCCTCTTTTACTAACGAGTTTTGATTATTTGTTGTTAGCAAAAATCACAAAAATGGCAAATAATGGTGTTAACAACACACACAATCTTGAGACCCAAGGAGACCAGCTTCAGCGTGGGGATTCAATCAGCAATATCCGCAATGAGGGGAGTGACATCACGTCGATCCACGACAAACGGTACCCGCGTCATGTTCAGGAGGTGACCCCTGATGATGCTGAAGAGGAGCATGTTGTTGAAGAAGTAAGGGTCCTGCAGGAGCAACAAGAGGCCATTCTAGGCCATCTCACACGACAGGATAAGGTTATGAATGAACTAAAACAGGCATTGTCGGTTGCTTCCAATAATGCAAATGAACGAGGCCCAGTTCCTCCCGGTGCTCCCACAAATCAAACAACGTAGAGGGTGACAACAACACCCTGAGGGGCGAGGTCGGCTTCGATGGAACTGGGGGAGTGGGTTCGGTCACAACAACGAGAGCGATCCCTTCAAAAGCAAACTTTTACTGTTTGTGAGGAAAGTGAACGCCCACATAGACCAAATCCTGGGTGCACCACCGGTGCTGAAAGGGCCTGACTCAGAGAAGTACACTTAGTTGTCATATAAACCAAGCGCGGCACCAGAATTGATCCCGAAGCGGCTTAAAATGCCCGACCTGCCAAAATATGATGATACTTCGGACCCTTAGGAGCATATTACCACTTATACAACAGCGTTGAAGGGGAATAATTTAGCTCCTCACGAGATTGAATCTGTTTTGCTGAAGAAGTTCAGAGAGACTCTCGCGAGGGGAGCCTTGACGTGGTATTCACTATTACCCGAGCATTCCATAGATTCCTTTGAGATGCTCGCGGATTCCTTTATTCATGCACATGCCGGATCTAGAAAGGTGCAGGCCCGAAAGACCGACATATTTAGAATTGCATAAGGAGAGTCCGAATTGCTACGAGAATTCGTCACCCGGTTCCAAAGAGAAAGAATGCCGCTCCCGATTGTTCCCGATGAATGGGCGGCTGAAGCATTCACCAAGGGTCTGAATCCGAGAAGTTCAGATGCTTCCCAGAAATTGAAGGAAAGATTTCTTGAGTTCTAAGCAACGACTTGGGTGGATGTTCACAACCGGTATAAGTCCAAGATAAGGATCGAAGATGATCAGATTGGCTTCCCGGTTTCAGCAAAAAGTCGGGAGAAGAATAAAGAAAAATCAAAAGACAATTTTGACACAGATAGACGGCATTTGAGGGGCCGCTTTTTACCCTACGGACGGGTCGAAGGACGCGGTAGAGGTTTTCGGTCACCAGACATGTTTGTTGCCGATAGAAGAACTGATCGCAGTCGGAACAGCAGATCATTGCATGACAAAGAAATGTCAGGTTCTCGCGATCCTTCCTATCCCAGGCTATCAGAATACAACTTCAACGTCAGTGTGTAGAGTTGGTATCAGCTATGAGGAACATTAAAGAAGCACGGTTTCAAAGCCGATGAGGTCCAATCCCAGCCAAAGGGACCCCAACTTATGGTGAGAATACAAGGGACGAATGGCCATCGGACTGGGTACTACCGCCATCTGCGTGAAGAGGTGGTGACGTTACTGAAAAATGACCATCTCAGGGAATTTTTAAGTGACCGGTCCAAGAACAATTATCGTCGTAATCATGATAACACGGAGCCCTAAAAAACATAGGAAGATCCCCCGGGCCAGACGATCAACATGATTTTCGGGGGGAGCGAGATTAACGGGGTTACCTTCTCGGCAGCAAAAAAGACAAAGGTATAAGTAACCCACAGCAAGAGACTCTGGGAAGTCGCTGAAGACGACATCAGTTTCACGGAGGAAGATGCAGACGGATTGTGTGGTAATTTCTTTAAATGTATTAGATTTTAAAATCAAACGTGTTTTGGTGGATCCAGGAAGTTTGGCCAATATCATACAATGGAGAGTATTAGAGCAAGCTAAACTTACCAAAAGCATCATTCTGGCCACAAACTCCTCGCCGGATTCAACCTCGCAAGCGTAACGACCCGAGGAGAGATCCTGCTACCCACAAATGCCGAAAGGGTGATGAAGACAACCCTTTTTCGAGGTTGTGGACGGTGATATGGGTTATAATATTACCTTGGGAAGACCGTGGTTGCATGAGATGAGAGCCGTACCATCAACATATCATCAGTTGCTAAAATTCTTAACTCTCAAAAGGATCAAAGAGATAAAAGGCAATCAACCAGCGGCAAGGGAGATGAATGCAATCTCGGTATCTAGTAGCAAAGGGAAGGAGCATGCGGCATAGAAATTACAGGAACCGGCACCTGCTCCCAATCAAGTGAAGTTAACCAGGGGGAAGAAGCATTGGAACCTTATCAGGTGCCAAGATATTTCCATGTACAAGAAGAGACGGACGCAGCAAAGTCCACAGCGGAGGAGCTCGAAAAAGTTGCATTGTTTGAAAAGTTCTTGGAAAGGAAATTCTACTTGGGGACAAGACTGCACCCCGAGCTCAGGTCTAGATTTGTTGAATTTCTTAAATTTAATACCGATTCTTTTGCGTGGTCGCATGCGGATATGACAGGTATCTCGATGGAAATGGCCGTACACAAGTTAAGCTTGGATCCCAGCATCCCTCCGGTAAGACAAAAGAAACGCCCTATTGCGGAGGCCAAGAATGAATTCATCAAAGAAGAGGTAACTCGCCTACTTGATATCGATTCGATCCGAGAGGTAAAGTATCCAGACTGGCTAGCTAACGTAGTAGTAGTTCCTAAGAAGAACAATAAATTTTGCGTGTGCGTAGATTATAAGGACTTGAATAAGGCATGCCCAAAGGACTCGTTCCCGGTTCCAAACATCAATCAAAATAATTGATGCAACGGCCAGGCGCGAGTTAATAAATTTCCTTAATGCCTACTCCGGGTACAATCAAATTAAGATAAACCCGGATGATCAGGAAAAGACTTCTTTCATAACGAACTTCGGCACATATTGCTATAATGTGATGCCCTTCTGGCCAAAGAACGCCGGAGTCACTTATCAACGGCTTGTAAAGTCTTTGAATGCAGGTGATCATCTTAAGCATATGCAAGAAACTTTTGACATCATAAGGAAGCATAACATGAAGCTTAACCCCGAGAAGTGCGCCTTCGGGGTCAGCTCCAGTAAGTTCCTAGGATTTCTGGTATCATAAAGGGAGATTGAGGCAAACCCCAATAAGATCAAAGCCATAGAAGATATCCTAGACAAGCTATCAAGCGTGAAAGAAGTTCAAAGGCTCACAAGGAGATTGACCGCTTTGAGCAGGTTCATTTCCCGGTCATCAGAGAAATGCCACCGTTTCTTCGCACTGACCAAAAAGAAAAACAACTTCGAGTAAACCCTAGAATGCGAGCAGGCTTTGAGAGATTGAAAAGATACTTGTCAATCCCTCCGTTACTATCAAAGTCGGAGGAAGGTGAAACACTGTTAATCTACCTAGCGGTCTCGAGTTAGCGGTAAGGGCCGTTTTAGTCCGTGAGGACGAAGGTACGCAATCTCCCATTTATTACGTTATTACAATTTTAATGGGAGAAGAAACTCGTTACCCGAATTTGGAGAAGCTGGCTTGAGCTCTCGTAGTCGCCACTCGGAAGTTGAGGCCTTACTTCCAACATCACCCGATAGTTGTGGTGACCACCTTTCCCCTGTGGAATATCCTTCACAAACCCTAAATCTCGGGTAGATTGGCCAACTGGGCTGTCGAAATGAGTGAATTCGACAAAGAGTATAAACCTAGTACTGCGATTAAGTCACAAGTTTTTGCCGACTTTGTGGTTGATTTCAGTCCGGGATTGCTGCCTCTGGAAACCAAAGAAGGAGTGATGGTGTCAGAATCGACATCGGGAGTTTGGACCGTATTTACGAATAGTGCTTCCAACGTAAATGGGTCCGGTCTTGGCATACTACAAATCATGCCTTCGGGAGAAACCCTAAGGCATGCCATAAGAACGGTCCCTTTGACTAATAATGAAGCATAGTATGAAGCTTTGATTGTAGGACTGAATTGGTCCAGAGACTAGATACCGAGGTCATAAAATTCAAACACGACTCCTAGCTGGTGGTAAATCAGGTCTTTGGGATCTTTGAAACCAAAGAGGAGAGCATGCAACAATGCGGGTTAAGGTTCAGGCTCTGCTTGCTCGATTCCGAGAATGGTCAATTACACATATCCCAAGTGAAGAAAACGCAGAAGCGGTGCACTAGCTAACCTCGTTTCATCAACGGAAATAAAGGGATCAGATTCTGGAATGGTAGTGCAGCTCATACACTCGGTTCTAGACGCAGATAGCTACTATGACGTGAATGCGACTAATTTGGTCTGCGACTGGAGGAATGACATAATTGACTATCTCGAACACGGGAAGTTTCCCGAAGACTCAAAGGCATCCCGGGCGCTGCACGCCAAAGCAGCGCAATATAGATTCAAAGGAGGTCCACTGTACAGAAAATCTTTCCAACGCCAGCTGGACCGATGCTTGGGAGCCTCCGAAGCCAATTACATTATGCGAGAAGTCCACGAAGGGATATGTGGGAATCATTCGGGCGAAACTCCTTAGTACTAAAACTGATAAGGGCAGGATACTATTGGCCCTGAATGGAACAAGACCCCAAAGATTTCGTATAAAATAAACGTTACGCACCACTGGTACATCAATCGGCAGAACCGTTATGCTCAGTTCTATCTCCATGGTCGTTCATGAAGTGGGGGATGGATATCATCGGACCACTGCCGCCGGCCCCTGGTAAGGTAAGATTTCGTTTAATATTAACTGACTATTTTTCTAAGTGGGTTGAAGCATGTCCATATCAGAAGATCGGCGAACGCGGGGTGGTGGATTTCTTGTAGGAGAACATAATTTGCAGGTTTGGAATACCAAATGAGATAGCCTGCGATAATAGGCCATAGTTTATAGGCGCAAAGATCACAAAGTTCCTTGAAGACTTGAAAATCAAAAGAATCACGTCTTCGCCCTATCATTCGAGCGTAAATGGTCAAGCAGAATCAACGAACGAAGTGAATATACAAAATCTCAAGAAGAGGTTTGAAGCGGCCAAAGGTAAATGGCCTGAGGAACTGTCTGGAGTGCTATGGGCGTACCGAACAACGGCCAAATCAAGCATATGAGAAACTCCCTTTTTCTTGTGTACAGAGCAGAAGCCTTAATCCCGGTAGAAGTAGGGGAGCCCACCTTGAGATATTTCTAATCAAATGAAGAGACAAACAACGAAGCAATGTTAATCAACTTGGAGCTACTCGATGAGCACAGGGACTTGGCGCATATAAGAATGGAAGCCCAAAAGCAGAGAATAGAAAGATATTATAATCGAAGAGCCAACCTCAATTATTTCAAAGTGGGAGACTTAGTTCTAAGGAAAGTAACTTAAAACACCTGGAAACTCAACGTAGGAAACTAGGCCCGGCCTGGGAAGGCCCCTACCAGGTTTCAGCTGTCACCGAAAAAGGTTCATACGAGTTGGAGAATCAGGATGGAGAAAAATTCCCTAGAAACTGGAATGTGGGACACCTCAGGAGATATTATTGCAGACAAACATCACCTGTACTGAAAGTATGTGCTACACTCTTTTTCCTTTCGTTTAGTTTTTGTCCCAATTGGGTTTTTTGGCAAGGTTTTTAATGAGGCAGCAACGGAAAGCATACTACAAAGATGGTTTCAACAGCAGCCATAAGACCTTTAATAGCAAGGCGCACAAGCAAAGAACCACTCCGGAACGGTTAGATAATCTTCCGCTCGGTAGCAAAATTCCCACCGGGAAATTAAGTTTGCTATCAAGCAAAGGTTACCCGACCATTCACAAGTGAAAACCACTAGGGGATCGTTCGATAGCCTTTGGCTCAATAGCATAAATTCCTAAGGGGAAGTGAAGTTTGTTACCGAACTGAAGATTATCTAGCAATTCATTAGTGGAATCCTCGAAGGTGAAAAGCTTCCAGTGTTACAATTTGCTTCCTTCGCATTCGAACATTGGGGGGAATGATATGAGGATTTCACGACCCAAATCGAAGGGCCGCGACGGGCACCCGGTGCCTTACTGAACCGAGTACTAACGTAGCATATCTTCTTATCATACTATCATGAATAAATGAGACCGAACGGCCATCATGAGATAACTAGGATAAAACATAAGAGAATACTCGACATATGACGATCCAACATGATATACAAACTTATACATGTGACATACGGGCCTATAAGGCTGACATGATCATTTGGACAGTCAAAACATAGGCCCACAAGGCCATACAAGTATCCATATACATGAAATCTGTCTAAAAGCCTCTAAGAGTAGTTAAACATCATAAAGGTCGGTACACAGCCCCGTCATACGAATCAATACATCTCCAAAGCATACTGACCAAATAGGCAACTCCGGAGCAAGTGGAGTGCACCAACACCTTCCGCTGAGCTGATAGCCTACTAGGATGACTGTCAACCTGTCAATCGAGACCTACGGGCATGAAACACAGCGTCCCCAAGCAAAAGGGACGTCAGTACGAATAAAGTATCGAGTATGTAAGGCAGAAAAACATAAATAAGAATAGTAATGTAAAGAGAAGTAGAAAAGATACAACTTGTAACATCTAAGTGCCTCTGAGGGCGATTGACATGAAATGCATGATACATAAATATATGCATATACTTATAAAAACATACGCCTTTGTGGGCATAATCATCATCATATCGTACCCAGCCTCGAAGAGGACTCGGTAAAAACATATCCGGCCATCATAAGGCTCGGTAGAATCTTATCCGGCCACGTGGAGCTCGGTAAAACCAAACTAATTAGTGGTTGCACAATAGGTGTCGTACGCGGCCGACTATGGCGCGACTTGGTAGAGTAAAATAGATACATATATAATTCATGATGGACTCATGGAATCATATTTATCAACCTTCTGGAGTGACATAAGGTCATTTCACCTTTGATTAACATTATGGACATCATACCATCAATATGAACTTCAATAGGATTCAAGGATCATACATACTTTCTTAGAATAACTTATAAGGAAAGAACAACATGGACAACCTTAGTTGCTAGGAGTAGATCCGTTATAAAATAACGTATTGTTCATGTTCATTTCACTTTAGATCATGCCAACAGAAAGAAGAAAGTGCCTTAACATACCTTTGCAATCTTCTCTCCAATCGTCAACAAAGCTCAATATGATCTTCTTACGTCTACAATGAGTAACCCGACTTCATCATCATCATATAAGCATTGTAACTCTCATATTTCAAAACCAATACTCTACAAGAAAATGGACGGCACCTCCACTATTTTTACTACATCCCATAAGTTACTAAAAGTCACCAAACAGCCCAAACAACAATAATTTAATTCACAATAAGATCTCTCATTACTTAAACAACCATTCTGAGCGGCAAGCTCGAATTACAATTAACAAAATATAATTTAATCCAATTCCTTTTCCATGAATCTACCTACAACTTATATAACATCATAATTATGCTTACCATATCGTTGTCATCCCAAAACATCATAAGAATAATCTTCAAAAATAGTCCACACGCCTAGCACTGTAAACCTTTATCGTCAACCTCTTGTTTTTTATGTTATCTTCTTCAATCCACTGAATTATCACATAGATAAGCTTAACAACAACAGACACAACATAATAAAACTATTTATAATAATTTCCATCCACAACAAACCATATATATAGCCTCAACACAGCCCACAAAAAATAAAGATAACGATTTCTTATGCCATGTCAATTACTATATTGTAGATTTTCACTCAAACAACTCAACCAACACATGATTAACCTTAAGAACAAAAGAGAACATGATTTAATTACCTTAGGCAGTAGATATAACTTGAAATCCCTAGCTAGTGTAGCTCACAACAACCCTCAATCATACCACGGCACTATAGGAGTTGTATTCTCTTCTTGAATCAACTTTTGTGTTCAAGTTGGTGTGTAAACACTTATATTTCGCCTTGAAACTCTAATATATATGAAGGAGGGACTGATTATTAGATTAATCATAAATAAAAACACGAAATCTAAGGTTACTTACCTTTGAAGAACCCTCCAAAACAACCACAAGATGAAGAACTACGATGGTGCAAACACCATGGGATCTCTAGTGTTGGATTCATGTTTGTATATTAGGTTTTCACCCTAGAATCATGGAGGAACCCTTGGAGAGAATTTAAGAGGTTTAGGAACTGATTTGGACGAGAAAAATGAGTTAAAACGACATATAATTGTCATAAATACAAGCTGAAGTTTTACACCGACTTTGTGGGTCCCATGAGAGCTGCTTGTGCAATCTCGCGAAAACGCGAATATCTCTCTACTCCAATGTCGTATCGACAAACGGTTAAATATGTTAAAAACTAGACTCGTAGATATTCTACTTGGTAGGTAGATAACCCCATAATTTCAAGTATATTAGGAGAAAAGCTCAGCTATATTTGACCTAATTTTCAGCATATTTCTAAATGTAACTTGTGATGACCTTTGCCAACTTTTGTTCCACAACTCGCTTGACTTCAAAACCTAACACGCGTTTATCATACGACTAAAATAACTCTTAACATAATCTCCTTATAATATTAAGCACCCTAATCTCACCCCAAAAGCACATGTTATAACATTCCAACTTGTCGAACGAAACTTATTTTCTTCAATTTGTTTCGCTTCTAAGACTTTCAACCCTCTTATTACTTGGTATTCATGATCTTAAATATTTGTAATCTCCACGGTAACATGATTAACTTACTTTATAAACTTTTCAAAGATGATTTTATTTCTGAGATTACATTAATTGACTTACGACGTATTCTTACGTATGAAAACATAGGGTGTAATATAGGATACGGCAACAATGACTGCCACATCGACCGGTAAATGAAAACCGGAAACATAGTTGTATCATCGGGGCCGGGGACTGCGCGGTCAGCCCCGTAGAAACAAGTTGTACAAGTTAGCCACAAGAAAAGGCAATCTCTTTTTAGCATAGCGAATGCTCATGTATTTTTTGAAAATGAAAGGAATAAAGTAAAGTCCTTTTATTTCTATCTTGTTTCTTGTCCGAACAATGAATTGACATTGTCATTTGAAAGTTAAACAAGTACTTCAAATGCTAGTCTCGTAATGAACAGGAGACGTTCTCTTCAAGAGCACCATAAACATAAAAGGGCCCTCTCTTATAAAAACCCTCACGATAAAAGGTTGATTTTGGAAGAACTTGTGCCCGAAATCCTAATGCTTTTGAAGAAAAACACACCCAAGGCCTTACATAATCAGACGCAAACAGCAAAACTTGCATAAAACACTTAAGCAAAAAATAATGCAAAGATTAAAACTTGCATAAATGTTCAAACGAAAGAACGCAGAAAGACTCATGCAATACATGAGAAAAAGCTATTTTTATTCACAATACACGTGCCAAAACGGCACAGGTACAAAAGTTGGAAAAAGAAAGGGAAAGCTAAATTGTTGCATTTCCGGAACCCGGAGGAAGTGAAACATCCGCACCACTAGAGGAAGGAGGTAGATCCAGCACCGGTTCGATATCTTGGCCTTCATCATCTTGTCCCTCAACATCATCACCTTTAGCAGCTAACTCTAGCTCACGGACTTTGGCGATTTCGGCATCAAAGTCAAAGATACTTTCTTTAGCCTCTTCCAAAGGTTTTCTCCTCATGTTATACATAAAATATGTTTTTTCAACAATGAGGGAATTAGCTCAGTGCTGAAGTTCTCCTTTAAGCTGGTCGACCACATCAGAGAGGTTGTCTCGCGCAAATCTCATGGATTGGAGGCTGGTTTCAAAATCACGGACAGTGGAGCCATAAATCTTATTATGATCTAAGGCTTTCTTATATTTCTCCTCCAACCGGGCATGTTTTTCCTCGACAACAGAAAGTTCTTCAACCTTGGAGTTTAAGGCCACCTCCAAATTATGCAATCTTTCAGCAAAGCCAGCCTCGCGATCGGATGCAGCAAGGACATCGTTATGAACTTCAACCCATTTGGTCTTAGTTTCTTCATATCGTGACCTTAATGGAATAACCTCTTGGCTAAGAGTCATTGTTTTCTGTTCGCTTTGCTGCAACTGAGCCTCCAATTCAACAACCACAGCAGCTCGAGTTTCCAATTCTGAGAGGCGAGCAACAATTTGGCCCCTCTCAGCCGAAAGTTGATCCCGCTCGGAGGTAAGTACCTCCTTATCACAAATCAACCTTTGAAGGCCCTCGAAGACAAGGAAATGGTCCTGCAAAACAAGAATGTAAATTCAAAACTTTGCCGTTACACAAGAAGAAGAAACAATAGAGGAAAATAAAGAATGCACCGTTGCGGTGTTGTGCATGGTATTGTTCAACAAGAACTCTCCCGAGAGAGCATGTATCTTTTCCCAATCTTTTTTCTGAAGACAAAGGCTTCAGATAGTTAGAAAGTTCCACCGACCAGGACATCATATTGCACCTGGTAGAGACCGAAAGAATAACGTTCCTCCTCCTTTGCGGATCTTCTGAGGGGGCGGCATAATTTTGCCCCAAATTCCCAGGAACTGGGACTGGGGAAGAGAAACAACCTCTTCTCGGATAGATGCGGCCGGTGGAAATGATGTAGCAGTTGTTGCTAGAAGAGTTGGTGAAGAAGGAGATAAAGCATATGGCGTTGTAGGGCGAGAAACGGCTGCGGCAAGTGCAGTAATGGTTGATGGTTGCTCGTTAACCGAAGACGGAATAGGCCCGTTACTTAGCCCTATAGTATCGGGCGCGGCAGCTGGGACTTGAAACTGTGAGTTGGCATCGTCTACCACATCAAATTCCCCTAGAGTACCGAGGCATCATCCCCGGTTGATGCAGCTAGCTCAATAGATTGGGCATTACATTGAGTTGATGAAGATCGTCATCCTCTATGTAGAGAATCCCCATCACCGTTGGCTTCTCCATCATCATCGATCACCAGTTTTGGAGACCGGCTCGGGCGCGACGCTTGTCACTACAACTTCCAGAGACGACTTGGGGGCAGCGTTCATCATCTTCTTATTCTTTCCCCCGGGCACGGAGGAATGCCTTCTTTTTGGTTGCATGTTCTCCAGCCGGGGACTCCGAGAAGAAGCACTTGTACCAGAAGCAGGCCTGGAGACGCCTGTCTGTGTAAAAGCCTTCTGTAGCATCCTCGCTGCATCGGCAGGATCAGCCAAAACGTCCTCCTAGGGAACGACAACCGAGCCTTGGGGTAGACCTGAATTCAGCAAAGAGAGAAAGGATTAATCGATTTCCTCACATAAAAAGCAAAGACGAGACGAGTCTAAGCTACCATGATTTTTGGCCTTCCACCCGTATTTAAGAGCCAGTTCTTTCCACGTACAAGTTTCGGGCGTAGTGACGTCCAAGATTTTCTGGACCCACTGGTCCAAGTGTGATGACCCAAAGGGTCATCTTTTGTTTTAGAACCCGAATCCGGGTTCCGAGGCCTTGAAAACCTTATTTTCTTTCTCTTCGATTTGCGTGCGCAGTTCGGGCGCGTATCTGGAAAGCTTTTATGTGAAATTTAAGAAAAATATTGAATTTGGCCTTTAAGATTGGTTAAAGTTGACTTCGGTCAACATTTTTGGTAAATGGACCCGGGCCCGTGATTTGACGGTCCCGTAGGGTCCGTAGTAAAATATGGGACTTGGGCGCATGCCCGGAAAGGAATTCCGAGGTCCCTAGCCCGAGAAAAGAATTTTTAAAGAAAATTATTTGCAGGAAAATATAAGGACTTTTGGAAATGAAATAGTGTGTGATCGTGATGGTATCGGACCCGTATTTCGATCGGAGCCCGGTACAGGTTTAATATAATATTTAAGTCATATCTGTGAAATTTGGTGAAAAACGGAAGAGATTTGATATAAATCGGACCTTGGGTTGAAAAGTTAGAAATTTGAACTATCTTGTGAAATTCATGAGTTTTGGTTAAATTCGTTGTTTAAGATGTTATTTTGGTGATTTGATCGCACGAACAAGTTCGTATGATGTTTTTAGACTTGTGTGCATGTTTGGTTTGGAGCCCCGAGGGCTCGGGTGAGTTTTGTATAGGACACGTGGTTTTTTGGACTTAGGAAAAATTGTTGCAGGTTTCAGTTCTGGTGTTGGCCTCTTATCTCGCAATTGCGAGACCAGAGTTCGCAATTGCGAGGCCTGTCAGTGTGGCAATCGCGAGTAACTCGTCGCAATTGCCAAGAGTAGCTGGGCCAACAGTCTTCGCATTTGCGAAGAAACCTTCACAATTGCAAAGTAAAAGCTGGGAGGGGACTGGTCGCAAATGCGACATATTTGTCGCAAATGCGAAGGCAGCAGAAATTCAAAGGGTTCGCAATTGCGAACCCCTGATCGCAATTGCGATAACTGCAGCCTGTTAAGTGAGGTTTCAGACGGAATTTCAACTTCATTCTTCAAAATTTCGAACCCTAAGCATCCCTAGGCGATTTTTCGAAGACTCAAACTTCTCCAAATCATAGGTAAGTGATTTCTAACTCATCTTCTTCAATCTAATTCATCTTTTTACATGATTTCACTTCAAAATCTAGGGTTTTTCATGAAAAATTGGGTGCTCTTGGGTAGAAATTAGGATTTTCGAATTTTGGGGATTTGGACCTCAAATTGAGGTCGGATTTCAAAACCAATTGCATATTTGAGTTCGTGGGTGAACGGGTAATCGGGTTTTGGTTCGAACTTCGAGTTTTGACCAAGCGGGCCCGGGGTCGATTTTTGACTTTTGGGGAAAAACATTGGAAAATTTATATTCATGCATTAGAATTGGTTTATATAGCATTTATTGATGTTATTAAATTAATTATGGCTAGATACGAGTGAATTGGTGGTAGAATCGAGAGGTAAAGCGGTGGTTGAGTGTTGAATTACCCGTTGACTTGAGGTAAGTATTTGGTCTAACCTTGACTCGAGGGACTAGGGATCCCCGTCTTGTTTGCTATGTGAAATATCATGTATGTGACGTATAGGTGTGGTGACGAGTACCTATGCGTCACAAAATTACTTGTTTAGCCCATTTCCTTTCCCCGTTTCCCTATATTTTGCTTTCCTGCCTTAATTGCTACTTGCTCATAGACGTTTCCATGTCTAATTGCTTCATGTTAACTGTTGTTCTCTTTATTGAATTGTTTAATTGTTTCATGTTAATTGTTGATGTTCCCGTTGAAGTATTATTGGTTTTGTAGCTTCATTTTATTACCTTGTTGGCTTATATTGATTCATTGGTGCCTTATGGTGCACCTTGGTTGGTCTCGCTGAGTAGTTATCATTGGCGAAGTTTCATAATCGTAGTGATATTCCATTGTGTGGGTTGAGGTATAAGTAATGTGGGGGATTTGAGTTAGCTTGTGAAACTCTTGTCTTTATTCTTTTGTGTTTGGTGCTGACATATATATATATATATATATATATATATATATATATATATATATATATATATATATATATATATAT
>NW_017671232.1:274421-299447 GCF_001879085.1 Nicotiana attenuata
TATATATATATATATATATATATATATATATATATATATATATATATATATATATATATATATATATAGGGATCGGGTTGCACGCTGCAACAGGAGGAATAAGGGAGAATTGTGATTGTCTGGTGGGATCGGGTTGCACGCCGCAACAAGGAGTAATAAGGGTGGACAGGTGGGATCGGGTTGCGCGCCGCAACAGGAGGAATAAGGGTGATATGTGCTGAGGAGTAATAAGGGTGGACAGGTGGGATCGGGTTGCACGCCGCAACAAGGAGGAATAAGGGTGAATATTGATACTGTTGTTGTTTATATGATTGGATCGGGATGCGCGCCGCATCAGTTGTAGTATTCATTTCTGCCGGAATTTATTTCTATGATGTTGAAACACCCTTAAGGATTGGTTATAGCTGAATACTAGTAGAACAACTGGGTTCCGAATTTACTTTATGCCAGTTATTGCTTTAATACATTCTTTATTTCCTTTCTGTTTATTATAAACTGTTGCAGGTTATATATATATATTGTTATGCCCCGCCGTAGCCTCATCAGTACTTCGTCGAGGTTAGGCTCGGCACTTACCAGTACATGGGGTCGGTTGTACTGATACTACACTCTGCACTTTTTGTGCAGATCCCGGTGCTGGACCATACGGATCGTAGTTCGAGGTTGCTGCCTTCAGTCCAGTGGAGACCCGAGGTAGACCTGCAGGCGTCAGCAGGCCTTGGCGTCCCCCTCTATCCTGTTTCCTTTCTGTTTTATCTATTTCCGAGATAGATGTGTATTTCTTTGTTCAGACTATTATTTGTAGTATTCGTAGACGGTCCGTGAGATTGTGACACCAGTTCTAGGTGAAGTTTTATTACGGTTTCGTAGTGGTATTAAGGTAATTTGTTAAATTCTGTTCTTCCGTATTTTATTCCACTGATTTACTTATGTTAACTTGTAAACTGTTAAAAGATAAAAGGAAAAGGCGAAATAAATTTGTAACGTTGGCTTGCCTAGCGAGTACAATGTTAGGCGCCATCACGGTCCCGACGGTGGAAAATTTGGGTCGTGACACCAAGCCGTCAACCCTTGGTGGTATCCATCGAGTTGCTAAACAGGTGAAAGATGGAGGGTCAATAATGATATGAGATGATCTCTAATAGAGAAAAATTAAACAAGGAACTTACAAGTGCGGTTTCATGGCTCCGGAAAGGATGAAGCCGTTGCCGGAATAATATCATTGGTGGCAACTGCAACGAACCGTTTCATCCACCCACGGTCGCTGTCATCGTCCATGCTAGATAGTAGAGCATGGCGGCCACATTTGCTGATACCATTCTTCCACGGAAGATCTTGGGAGAATAGAGATTCTTTAACCGAGCTAGGGTTAGCTCCTCTCCCTTCTTCTGGCACAAACGCCAAAGACAAGCGATTGTCCTCCACATAGAAGGACTTACTTGTGACAGGCTCACTAGGTTTTGGATGCAAAAATTCCACATTAATGGAATCAAGCTCCCCGCTCAAAGAGAATGGCCCCAAAGTAAAAGGATACCTATAAAAATACGTGAAACCCTTTTTGGGTAAGATTACCCGCTCCGCCAGATCGGGAGCGATAATGTCTAAATCCTGACAACGATAATTTTCCTTCACAACAGGAATACTGGAAGGACGGATGGAAGAAGGGTATCTACCAACGGCTCATGTACGAGGGTTAGCTGAAGGAAACTTCTCTTCAAAGTCTTTGGTGGTAATCAGGTTCTTTGGGACGATGGTACTCACCGTAAGGGAGCAGCATCATCAGCTTTGCCTTTGTTCTTTGAAGAACAAGGTTTTCTTGAAGAAGAGGCCATTTTTTATCAAGGGGTGGCCTTTACTCTCAAAGAAGGAAGTTAAAGAAAGGTTAAGGTCGAAGTATGAGTTGAGTAATAGAAGGTCTTAGGAAATCCAGAGTATTATGAAATGAGAATGAAGGAGGTTGATGCGTATAAGTGAAGGTTTAGGTGGCTAAACTCGTGGCCATAATTACTTCGATAACCGGCAAAAGTTATGCTGAATTGTGGGATGACGCGTGTTTAGGGCATTAAATGCGGAGAAATGTGCGTCTAATCAACCGTCAAAAACTCTTTAGAGGGGATCAGAGGATTTCCTGCCAAAAAAGGTACTTCTACCAACTTCACGGTAACACAAAGTTACACCACCGGAAATCAGGGGGACTATCTGTATGGGGTAAAATATATTCAATTTAATGATCACATGAGAAAGCGATACGTGGAACCGAAGGCAGAAGATAGCTAAACCCGAAGGTAATGATCCTGCTTGTCACCGGAGAGAATGGTACTCATAACGACAAAATTAATATCGTCATTTGGTTACACTCAATGAAGAATATTCTACAGCATTAAGTGCATGATCCGTTACAGAGAATATGTCATTCATTGCTCACCGTTACATATCCTTCAATGGTCCTCATAATTGTCATTAAAAAGGAGCTTAATCCTAGGACCATGTTCCCTAGGTGCAGCTATAAATAGTAAGCTCTATCATCATGTAGAGAGGACGAATTTTCTGGAAAACTTATGCTATAATCTACTCAAATCTTTATATTTACCTTCTTACTTTCTGATTTCATTATTGTTGTGCCTGGAAGCCTTGCTCCTGAAACTACTGTTTCTGCTATTTCATCTTTATCTCAAGGCTAAGTATTGTTGTATTTCTTCAATTTTTTTATTATTTCATGATCGAATTATTTTATTTGTCTAGAAACCACGTATAAATTTAACTATACCGTTTTACGGGTAAATAATAACGCGCTCAACTCTTAGAGTAAATTAAGAATTAAACAAAAAACTAAAAAGGTGTGGAACATAATGCTTTACAACCTAACAAAACGAATAAGGTGAGTACAACGGATTTATTTGTATCTAAGTGAAAGTTTGAGAACCACCAAGGGTAAATTGGGTGGATGAGAACTTCCATCCTTAATTAGAAATATCAGATTTATACTTTGTGAGTTGAAAAAACTTTTGATAAAAAAGATTCACTTTGTAATATTTACGCGGAGCGAATTTGAATTAGGCAGGTCATCGGGTATTTGGAGTCCCTATCGCTCTATTAGTGCCAAATATTACGATGGAATAGCTTCTTTTCATTGGCATTTCTTTCAAACTTTTTACTACTCTTTTTCTCTAATATTTCTTCTCCCCTTTGAAAAAATTGGAAGTAGTCGGCATTAGCTGTCCTCCTCTCATCGCCTTAGTATGTTTTTGTTTTGGCAAAATACATAAAAAAAAATTTGAATTTGGCATGAATTATTAGTTATACCCGTAAATTATTTGTGGTCTTAATTATCTTGAACTTAGCTTTTTGAGAGCTATTACTCCCCCGGACGCTGATGTGGTTAAGAATGTGGTGCATTCTATTTTAAGGAGTGAAGAAAAATAAAAATAAAAATTAGCTTCCAAGTAGGTTATTTTTCAACTTTTAATTATCATATATAATGATTTATTTGTTACAACTATATATTTCTTCTTGCTTCATCTTAATATAGAACATGGACTTTACCCCAACTTTTGTTCTTTTTAATTTCTTCTATAGATATAATGTCTATTTGTTCTAACGGTATATTTCTTCTTTTTTGGGGCCAAATTTATAAAAAGTCTGGTTGGAACTCCATAACTTTAGCCAAATTAAAAACTTTTAGCAAAATAAATGTTACTAGTTGCGTATTTCCTGTTATTTTTTCTTTAGATGTAATGTCTATTTCTCTTAACGGTGTATATTTTTTATTTTCGAGTCAAGTCATAAATAAAATGGCTACAGCTCCATTATTTTTTACCAAATAAAAAAAGTACAGCCAAAATAATGAACTTGCAATTGTATACTCTTTTGATGCAATGGCTATTTATTTCAACTGTGTATTTTTACCTTTTCAGGTAAAATCTATTAAAAAAAAGCATCATAATTTATAGCTAAATAAAAAATTATAGCTAAAATAATAAAGTTCAAAGTATGTACTTTTTATATCTTTTTGGATGCCTTGACTATTTATTTCAATGGTATAAATATTTTTTTTGGGTCAAATTCAAAAAAGAATAACTAAAACTTTATTATTTGTAGCCGAATAAAAAAATATCCTAGCAAAGTTTTATTATAAATATTATCTGAAAAAGATTATCTAAAAATGTAACACACTTAAAGAGGTAAAAAAATATATTTTATTTTTCAAAAAATATCACATGGACAAGAAAATCCACGTGGCAGACGAGTGCATGTCACTTTTCTCAACGGTCGAGTAATCAAGTAGAAGGGGATAATTAAGACTACGAATAGTTTAAGAAAATAACCAATAGAACGTGTCAAGTTTATGGGGTATTACGGTATTTTGCCTTTTCTTTTTGTTTTTTCCTTCTGTTAAGATGTCAATTTAAGACCTTATCCCTACCCCTTCCCCCTCCATATTTTATGTAACACTTACAATATGATTTTAGCTTAAACACCTAAATTATATATTAAACTAGGACTTTGAAGTAGCTTCCTCTCTGGTTAATTCAATCTTAACAAGCAAGCTAACGCACTGTTTAACAACTTTAATTTTTTTCCCTTTTTGTTTTTTTTTTTAAATTGTTAACAAGTGTTCAAATGAGTTCAGAATCACATTTGGACATAGATTTTTATTTTTTTATTTTTTCAAAACAAATTTCGAAAATATTGTTTTTTCATGGAATTTGATTAGTTCTTGAAAAAAAAAAAAAGAATCAAGTTCCAAAAACTGATTTGGACTGTTTTTGGGCGAAATTTTTTTCTCTCTCACAAAACTTCAACTCTTTTCCAAGTAAAATGTATGTAAAAATATAAATTCAACTTCTAAAAATTCATTTTTCAAATTTCAACCAAATCTTTATCCAAACACCTACTTAAATACAGATCAGGTTTCATTCACTCAGTGCAAGTGTTTTAAGTATTTGTCTTACACATTACAACTGCCACATTTTGCTTTTTTAAGACCGAAAGAAAGTAGGCATTAGACAGTAGACATATAGTTGCAGCTGGCGATACGTGCAATAGCTGAGAAACAGCAGCCATTACATTTGTTCTGTTAGATTACACTGTCAGTAGAGTAGATGTGTCCTTTGGTATGACTAGATTCTCATGATCTTCGTCCACATGCACTGCACGTGCCCTTACTTTGCTCACTATGCTCTGACATCAATATGACGTCGTTTTCAGCTCTTCTTGAGACTCCCTTGCTCTCATTTTATGTGGAATTATTTGATTCGCTATGGATTGAATTTTTAGTATGTAAAAAATTAAGGCATAGTTTTGAAAATTATGATCTAAAACACATTTTTGATATTTGTATGGTTATGAAATTATTTCATTAAATGTAGATTTTAAAATCAAATTATTTTAAATAAAAAAATGTGTTTTTTTTTTAAACAAACTAAAAAATGTGTCATATAAATTGAAAAAGAGGAAATATTATACAAACACACATGCAGGTTAGTTGATTAATTTTTTAAGCACCGGAGTGTATATTTCTTAAATAATTAAGTTATTTATAAGAGTTAACCATTTAAATTTAAATCGTATCAAGAAGTAGTGTAAAGATGATATGTGTGTTAAAAATAATTTAGCTATTTGTTTATAGAAATTTTACGTTGGTGTAATTAAGCTTTGACATTCAATTCCAGATCGAGAAATTAATTATACAAACAATTAAACGTAATATGAGTTATATTCAAGACATATTTATTGAGAATATTGCTTAATTGGCAAAAACTGAAAGACTAAGGGTGTGTTTGGTATGAAGGAAAATATTTTTCGGAAAAATATTTTCCTATTTTTTCATGTTTGGTTGGCTAAATGTTTTGGAAAATATTTTCCTCATCAATTCATTTTCTTCTAATCGGGGAATATATTTTTCCTATCAAGAGAAAGGAAAACATTTTCCAAAACTCTTTCTCAACCTTCCCCACCCTATTCCACACCCACCAACCCACCCCCACACTGCACCTACCCAACCCACCAACAACCCCCTCCCCCCGCCTACCCACCCAACCCCTTATCCCCACCCCCACCCTAAATAAAAATATTATCAATAGTACTTTCTTTTCATGTTAGATAGATTTTTATTTTTATTTTGCATTTCAACAAATGGGTATTTTTTTTATATGATATGAAAAGGTTTTTTTTTTCATTCCAACAAAAAAAGTACATTTTTTTCATAGAAAAGGTATTTTCTTTCATTTCAACAAAAAAAAAGTATTTTCTTTTCATGATGTAAAAAAGTATTTTTTTTTTTATTTCAACAAAATGAGTATTTTATTTTCGTGATGTAGAAAAAGTATTTTCTTTTATTTCAATAAAATGAGTACTTTATTTTCATGTTATAAAAAGAGTACTTTCTTTTTCAACCAAACAAAAAGAGTATTTTTTTTTTTAGTTATGGAGCACAAATTTCAATGTTATTTTTGCATAAAAAAAGCAAAGCAACACATTAGTTCCTTTGGGTTTGTGTGAATTTTTAGAAGAATAATTCAATTCTTGAAGAAAATAGACTCCTGAAAACATTGGGTATTTGGGGGAGGGGGCGAGCAAGGAAACATGGGGACTTGGGGGAAGGGGGATGAGGAGAGTAGCATAAAAAAAATATTTGCTACTCTCTAACCAACACTAAAAAAAATTCTGGAAAAAATTTTTCACTCACCTACCAAAAAAGAAAAAATAAATAATAAAACCATTCATTTTTCATGGAAAACATTTTCGTTCGTACCAAACACACCCTAAAGCTACATAAAAAAATGGAGGTAATGAGTGTGAGGGGAAAGGAGGTACGATATTTTGAGATTCATGTACAAACATTTTTTTTCTTTTCACCTAATAATTGTACAAACATGGTTGACTACATAAAAAATGGATGTGATCATTGAACCAATGCACCTAAATGCTGGTCCCCTTCATGTTGGCACTAGTTGGTATTTGGAATTTAGAAGCTATATGTTTGAATGGGGAAAAAAGAAAATTAGTTGCTTTAATATGACCTTTTTAACAAATTATATATCTAGACATACTTCAATATAAAAGATTTCTTTTATGAGCTTTTCTTGCGCCAAAAGAATTACTCCTATTTAAGATTTTGGTTGGTTTTACCTTGTACTCGTTCTAATTCTCAAAAAAATTCTTTTGAGGTAAATAAGACAATATGGTGACTACTGACAAATAACAGATCAATTCATGAAAAACAGGCCGAGGCTTACATAAGCCCAATTGCACATGGGTCTCCTTCAACACAATGCCCCTAATTTCAGAAGTGAGTAGAGGAACTCATGACAGGCGATGTTTATATAAATAGCTGATCAGATTCACCGTTTATTTTTCCTAGATTCTAATAGAGAAGAAAACCCATAATCTCTTGCTTTAATTTATGTAATCCTGTTAGACTAAACACGTAGTTTAAGTAAAAAATATACTTTTAAAATTAATAGTCAGAAACATATCATAATATTTTTATGACTGTTAACTTTTAAAACTTGTGGTTTAAAAATGTATGAAATTTGAGATTTTTACATACATATACACTATTGAAAACTTTATTACCCTCCCTATTCAAGTTTCACTTTAATTACCTCCTATATACAAAATTTCCAATTATTTATATTTTTAGATTTAAGGATAATTAATCGATTCCTACAATCACTCCCACTCCCCCCGCGTTTCTCTCTCTGCATCCCACTCTTCCCCCCCCCCCCCCCCCTCCCCCTCCTCCCCCAGTATCTTGCACAAGAGAGCAGCAATTCCGCCATTGATAGGCATTAAAAAGCTTTGAAGCTTTGAATTCGAATTTGGGTTTTTAAAAAATATTATTTGTTTGAATTGGGTGTTGTTGCAAACAATTGGAAATTCTCTCTACGTATCTCTCAATCACTAATTCCAGTAATATAAAGCAAAGGTAAAGAGAGCAGCAATTTCACCATTAACAGCCATTAAAAAGCTTTGAAGCTTTGAATTAGAATTGGATTTTCAAAAATCATTAATAGTTTGGATTGGGTGTTGTTGCAAACAATTGGGAATATGGTTTGAAGTTTATATCTCAATTTTGAGGGTGTTTTGGTGAAGATTAGACCTGATTTTGGCTGAATTTCAGATTGAAACTCGAAGAAGAAGACATAGGATACATTATACTGCAGAAATTGTAGTAAAGTTGTAGTAAAATTGTAGAAAAATTGTATTATGTTATTTATATATATATTTTTAATTTAAGTATTGTATGAAAGTTGAACAATATTGTATAAAAATTATATTTAAGTTGTATGATATTGTAGTTGTATATAACTAGGTAAAAATAATGTATGAAAGTTGTAGATAATTTGTAGATAAGTTGTATAATATATAATTAGTTGTATGAAATTTGTTTTTACTATGCATAAATCAGATACAAAATATACAAAAGACATATTGTATAAAATTTGTATAAGAATTGTATTTAAGTTGTATGATATTTTTAGATGTCTTTTACTAGGAAAAAAATAATGTATGAAAATTGTAGATAAGTTGTAAATAAGTTGTATACTATATAATTAGTTGTATAAAATTTATTTTTACTATGTAAGTTGTTGTAGATATTCAAATTTCCATTAAATTTGTGCGAAATTTATTTTTAATTCGTATGTTGAAGTACCATACATTGTTCTTTTCTGATTAGTTGATTTATTTAGGAAAGATAAGTAGAGAATAAATTCCAAATCTGTCACGACCCAAAATCCACTAAGGATCGTGATGGCGCCGGACTCCATTGTCAGGCAAGCCAACAACAAATAACTAGTAACTTCTCGTTTTAAATATTTTTGAAATCACTTCTTTTATGCGTTTAAACAATACGTGATAAATTCTACTGAATAAATGATGAAACATTTAGCAATTGTAAATT
Source organism: Nicotiana attenuata (assembly GCF_001879085.1). Taxonomy (NCBI): domain Eukaryota; kingdom Viridiplantae; phylum Streptophyta; class Magnoliopsida; order Solanales; family Solanaceae; genus Nicotiana; species Nicotiana attenuata. Next base: position 283,330 of record NW_017671232.1, read on the forward strand.
TCTGAATAAACCCATAGATATCCCCAGAACCCGGTATCACAAGTGCATGAGATATTTCTAAGAAACAATACAATACAACATCCGTCCGGAATACAAATGGACAGAAAGTAAATACAATATACTGGAAGGGACTATACTAGCTGCGGGCCGCCTCGAGTAATGCAACTCACCTAGTCCCAGTATCATCCATGCTGCTACGCCCAGTAGGCCACTAGTAGTACATGTGCATGTGCAACAAAAATGCACAGAAGTGTAGTATGAGTACAAAAATAACGTGTACTCCATAAGTATCCCTCCTAATCTCGAAGAAGTAGAGACGAGATGGCAACTTCGACACTTACTAAAGGTCCAGTAATAGTAATATTAATGCGATGACTCACGGATTTATTAAGAACAACAGTAGATTCAAGTAAATTACTAAACAGGTAAAAGTTCCTCTTTATTAAAAGTCTCNGGTCACGCGATCGCATAGCTTCAGCATTTCCTTCAATGCGTTCGCATCAGTAGACTCGCGTTCGCATAGACCAAACTTTTGGACCCCTAGTATTTCTTCTACGAGTTCGCGTTACCATCCACGCGATCGCGATGACCAGTCAGTGGGACCTTTCGCGATCGCGCCCCTATTTCCGCGATCGCGTAAGGCAAATTCGCCCAGTTATTTTTAAAGCCTAAAAACAGACCAGTAACGGGATTTTTCACCCAAAACACACGAGTTCATCTTCTCCACAGCACATAGGCGATTTTTAGAGCTATCCTTCATCAAGGCTTCTTGGGTAAGTATTATCTAACTCGTTTTCTTCATTTTTTATCATCATTTATCAATTCCTAGACCTAAATCATGTAGTTCATGGTAAGAATTGGGGAAAAGGGTAGAATTAGGGCTTTTCAATTTTCTTTGATTTAGACCCCGTTTTGGGGTCGAATTTGAAAACAAATTGTATATCCGGGCTCGTGGGGGGATGGGTGACATGGAATTGGTTCGAACCTCGTGTTTTGACCAAGCGGGCCCGGGGTCGATTTTTGGTATTTTTGGACGAATGTTAGGAAATTCATATCTAGGCTATGGGATGTTGCCAGTGAGTCCTTATTGATACTATTGAATTAATTATGCCTAGATATCATTGTTTCGGAGTCGGATTGTAGAGGAAAGGCGGTATTTGAGGATTGATTGCTATTCTTTGGACCGAGGTAAGTGTTTGATCTAACTTTGGCTTGAGGCTAATTGCTAAATGTTGAGTACGGTGTATAGGCATGGTGACGAGTATCTATACACCGGTGTCTAGCATGACCGTGAGTCCTTACTTGTGCTTATGTGGGATTCCGTGGTGACTCTTCCTTGTTTAATTGATGGATTCGATATAATGTGAACAATATGAAGAGAAAATATGATTTGTAAACTCCTTGGAGCGTTGGCTCGAATTATGACATGATTAGGACGTAAGAAAAGAACGAAAGAGGAAGAGATGTAATTACTCCCTTGCCGGGACGAGTAAGTGATTGTTGTTGCTCCCTTGCCGGGAATTAACTGTTTATTTGTATTCTCCCTTGCCGGGATGGTTGAATTGATACTTGTTTCCCTTGCCGGGAAATTATTATACATATATATTATGAAATGGGATCGTGTGGCACGCCGACCACTTATATATTATGAAATAGGATCGTGTGGCACGCCGACCACTTATATATTATGAAATGGGATCGTGTGGCACGCCGACCACTTATATATTATGAAATGGGATCGTGTGGCACGCCGACCACTTATATATTATGAAATGGGATCGTGTGGCACGCCGACCACTTATATATCATGAAATGGGATCGTGTGGCACGCCGACCACGTATTCTGTGTTAGAAGAGATTTGGTTGTAGTTTTCCTTATTTGTTCATACCGTTCTATTTTATCTGCTATTCCCAAAAGTATGCTCCCCTCCCAGTCTTAATTATTACTTTCCGCTGTTATTTTTCTTTGTAGTACTTGTATATAAATATCTGCACAGGTTGACTTGGTAGTCCTGTCTAGCCTCGTCACTACTTCGCCGGGGTTAGGCCAGGCACTTACCAGCACATGGGGTCGGTTGTGCTGATGCTACACTTCTGTGCTTTTTGCACAGATTACGGTACCGGAGCAGCTCTTGGACCACAGCAGTAGTTGATCGGGAGCCCTCTTCAGTCCAGGGACTTACGAGGTAGCCTAGCTAGCGTTCGCAGGCCGAAGTCCCTTTCCATATTTTCTGTTTGCTTCATCGTATCGAGACAGACATTATGTATTTTTTCTATTCAGACTTGTTTGTTGCACTCTTTAGTAGTTCGTGAGATAGCGACTCCAATCTTGGGTAGTGAAATATTAGACTTTTGCATTTTGGGTTTTCAGTTATTTATGTTTAGAAAGACTTCCGCATTTATTTAAAGGCTCGGTATTTTATTATTGTTATGTTGTTATCCGAAAATGTTTAAATGTTTGGCTTGCCTAGCTCCAACAGTAGGCGCCATCACGACTCCAGATGGTGGGAAATTCGGGTCGTGACAGTATAAAAATTGTATTCAAGTTTTATGATAATTTAGATGTATTTAACTGGGAAAAAATAATGTATGAAGGTTGTAGAGAAGTTGTAAAGAAGTTGTATACTATATAATTAGTTGTATAAAAGTTATTTTTACTATGTAAGTTGTTGTAGATATTCAAATTTGCATTAAATTTGTACGAAATTATTTTTAATTCTTATGTGAAGTACCATACATTGTTCTTTTCTAATTAGTTGATTTATTAAGGAAAGAAAAGTAGAGAATAAATTCCAAATCAACTCATGTGCACTGATTCATTTTTGTTTGAACGGAAAAACTTGAATATTGATGGGAATTGAATGATTTTGGTGGAGAAATTTCGAGTTTCACATTAAAAGCGCCACAGTCGCACTTCGGAGAAACTGAGTTTTATGTGAAATTTGATTTTTGTGTGAGAAATTAACTGGGCAGCACAGATTCTTGTTGGAAATACTAATACAAAGTTGACTTTAAAGTTTGGAGGCGATTGAATTTAATTTGAAATATGCTAAAACTTCAAATCTGTTCAATTATACTCTTTGATCCAACTGCGATTGGTGTTATAGTTTGACAATGTTGTTACGAAATTGTTCGGTAAAAACATAATAGAGCAATCTTATAACTGAAATTCTATTTGTCTTCAGCTGCCACGTATTTGTTGCACAATATCATTTCTGTTGAAAGTTAGAGCTCCGCCTATATAAATAAGATTAAGAAACGATATATTCCCTCTTCTAGTGATTGTTCGCAAAATTAAGACTCCCAAAATATAGTTCATATGGTTGTGGCTGTACAAAATTCCAGTTAGTGAATTTCTAGATTTTCGATTTTTGCTCATGGTATTTGGGAGATGTGATGAACAAATTTGGTCCGTGTTTCTGATTGAACAGTAACAGATAACTCCATTATTTACTCTCCTGATCTCCCAATAATTCCTAAATTTTTAACTTTGCGATTATGTTTCTTATTCTATTTTCGGGGCAAAGAGGTTTATGCAGATTTTTGAAAAGCAGTAGCTCAATGATTACATGCCTTATGGGCAATATACGCTATTCCGATTTAAAGCATGAAGAATTAAATAATGGGTTGAAGGCACAAATAATGGATTTAGGAGTCTTTTAAGGTGGATTGTATATATTTTGTAAACAAAATTTATTTATGCCAAGTAATTAGCTAAACATGAATATTAAGGGTAATAAAATTTTCAAATACCGTATAGGAATAAAAAAATCTCATGAAGAAACCCTCTGTCATAAGTCGGATGGAGGCCCGAGGCTTACTGCTGAGCCCACTCTGTCTCCTGGAACGGGCCCCAATAGTTGCAAGAATAATGGCTATAAAAACTTATTATTTAGATAAAATAAAATATTCAAATTAATTTGTTTCTATACTTAAAAACAAAGCACTTTTTAGAATATACTAAAAGGAAAATAAGCAAATGAATCGGAGAAAGCAATAACGTAGTTGCCGAATTTACGGGCTAATACGCAAAGGGCAACAAGTTAAAAATGATATGTACTTCTCTTTTTCTAAGATCCACCAAAAGATACACTTGTGAAACTCTAATGGGCTAATTTTTTGTTACTTTGAAAAATGTATAATTCTATTGTTTAATTTACCCAAATTTTCCAATAGTATATACAATATTTTTTTTCCTACTAGTTGTAGAGTACGTGCTTCGCGCGTGTAGCCTAGCGATTATTATAAAATTTAAATGTAATAATCTTTAAATATAATGCATAAATTAAAATTACTTATTTACCTTATAAATAAAAATCAAAGCTTATGGAAAGTACAAGTTTTAATTCTGGATGTGATTATTATATAATTAATATTGTAAAAGGCCTTTCGTTCCTCCTTTGTTGAACTTCCTTGGAGAAGGAAGGGAAGCTACCCTGCCAAAAACGATAATTAGGGTAGGTTTTTTATTTTAAGGCCTTTCTTTCTCTCATCTTCCACCTTCATCTTACTACCAGAACTCTCCGGCAAAGCATCAAATCCATCCAGTTGAAGGAAGGGATACGTTTAATGTATTCTCCCTCTATTCTCCATCCATCTATTTACAGTTACTACTTCGTAAACTAGTTTTTGTGCCATGGGGAGGAAGTAGTTGCAAGAGGGTAGTACAACCACGCACCGGGTTTAAAATATCAGATCCGTCAGGTTGTCTTAGTTGGAGTGGGAGTGTCGGTTATCTATCCGCTTTGTTTCTACTTATAAAACAATATTTGGTATCTAAAATCTATTAGTGCGGTTAGTATTAAGATTCCGAAAATTTGGTCGCTATTCTGATTAATCTACACCTTTTTTTCAAGCACCAATGCAGTAAATCTGTCTTATGTTTGGGCTGCCGAGCGATCATCCGATATAGAAATTTTTTCCAGCGTAACAACGGCAACCGGAGGCAACGGTGACAGCGAGACGACATTAGGGTTGTTCTTGAACAAAGACGACGGAGTTGGGGGCTGAGCAACTTGAATTTTCTATTAATATATTTTAATATATTTCAATATATCTCGTTGTATGTCATTATCGTTTTTTTTCATTGTATTTCAATGTATCTCGCTGTATTCTATGTATTTCATTGTATTCATTGTCTTTTTTTCATTGTATTTCAATGTATCCCGTTGTATTCTATGTATTTCATTGTATTCACTGTCTCGCTATATTCCATGAATATATTCATATGTTTTTTTTAATTAATATAATTTACGTTTTCTGATGTATTATATAATTTCTCTAAAGATTGCTATGTTTTTGGGGTGTTTTTCGGTTGAGAATCTTTTTTATAACTGGAAATATAAAATTTGTGTGTTATAATTGAGTTTACAGCCTCTCTGCCCTATCAGGGTAGGGGTAAGGTCTGCGTACACACTACCCACCCCAGACCCCACTTAGTGGGATTTTACTGGGTCGTTGTTGTTGTGTTATAATTGAGTTTGTTGAGTTAATTTAGGAGTCTATTATGTTACTTGATTCACTTTCCATTTAAAAATAGTGTAATCCCCTGTTTCACGCCGTGAATACAGTCGAATACAATAATATGTCCAGCTGTAATTAGGGGTGTCAATGGTTCGGTTCGGCCGGTTATTTTATAAAATTTGTACCATACCAATTTTTCGGTTATTCTATTATGTATAACCAAAATTGGATTTTTTGAAACCGTCCCAATTATGTCGGTTTCTTTCGATATCGGTACGATTCAGTAAATATTCGGTAATTTTTTTTAATATGTAAAAATCACTACTAGAAGTAGAATGCAATAACATACGTACTTTTATAGGACTTAGGAAAACTCTCTAGATATTTTTACAGTTTAAAAGGTGATAAATTAAGAAAATATAAAAGATGGCTAGAATATAGACCCATCAACTATTCTACATCAGCGTAAAAGAAACTAAGCAAATACAAAAAAATATAAATCACAGGAATGGAAAGGTATTAACCAAACTGGGTCTCAAGAATAAAGTCTATAGAAGATTAAATATTCAAAAAGATAAATCTAAATCATACGAAAGGAAATTTATTCAATACATTATAGTTTTCTACTCATAATTGCTACAATATCTTGTGTTTTGCTAGTGAATACGCTGGAAATAATTTAGTTTCAATAGGAGTAGCATAATAGATTTGGGAATTAGGATTCTAAGTTTAATTACTTGTTGGCTAGTAACTATTTCATAATTCTAAGGTTCCAGATATTCTTTTAATGCTTTATCATTTTTAAACTTAATATATAAATATATTTTTCACAGTAAATTTATTCGGTACAGTTCAGTATTTTTTCGGTTTATTTTTATAAAATAAAAAACCTACCCTAATTATCGGTTTGGTTATATATTTATATAAAACCCTACGGTTTTATTAAATGAAACCTATAAATCGGTTCGGTACGGTACGGTACGGTTCGGTCGGTTTAGTCGGTTTTAAATATCCATTGACACCCCTAGCTGTAATCCCATATTTCACGCCATGAATACAGTCGAATACACTCGAATACAAAAATCTGTCTAGCTGTAATCCCCTATTTCACACCTAGAAATGCTACTGTATTCATGAATACAGTAGCTTAAATACATCAAATACACTCTAAAAATCTGAAAATATAGCTATAGGAAGTAATATAGTAAATGATAGCTACAACTAGCTAATAACCACTAAAACATAGTGGTTTCTGAAAGTTTCTCTATTTTTTTCATAAAACAAAAATATTTAAAATCCAATTCGCTTATACTCATAATGAAGACTCCTAAACCTGGTAGCGTTTAGGTGCACGATATTTAGTTTCCTACTGATGAAGTAAAGAGTTAGATGACAAAGTTTAGTTTGAAGAATAGGCCAACTTGTGTCTTGCTTCTCATTACACATATTTATACAAATACAAATACCAAGTTTCCTATACAGTATAAACTCATGTACTTATCTATATTACCTACACAATACAAACTCTTGAAACTTATCTCTATCACCCTCCCTCAATCTGAAGGGAAGGGACGGACATGAAGATTGAAAATTAATTGAGCAAATCTAGATGATGAAAGAACCTTTGTAAATAAATCAGCTAATTGACAAGAAGTGTTCACATGAGATACTAAAAGATCTCCTTGAGCCATCTTTTCCCGAATAAAGAGATACTCTAGTGCAACATGCTTAGCTCGAGAATGAAATACTGGATTATGAGCAAGGTGGATTGCACCAATGTTGTCACATTTGGCCATAATTGGAGATGCAAGGAAGACACCAAGATCACGCAAAAGATATTGCAACCATGTCGCTTCTGCAGCGGCAACGGCAAGAGCCCGATATTCTGCTTCTGTGCTTGATCGAGCTACAGTTGGCTGCTTCTTGGCAGACCAAGAAATCAAATTGTCTCCAAGTAAAATACAAAACCCTGTTGTCGACCGTCTAGTAGCAGTACATCCAGCCCAATCTGAGTCGGAGTAAATGGTTAGCACAAGAGATGATTTGCGATGAAGTTGTAATCCTAATTGACTTGTCCCTTTCAAGTATCGATAAATGCGTTTAACAGCTTGTAAATGGCTTTGACGAGGCTGATGAAGAAATTGTGATGCCAAATTCACTGCAAAGTGAATATCGGATCCGGTGAATGCAAGATATTGAAGACAACCTACCATTTGTTGATAGATAGATGGATCAGAGAGTAGAGAAGAAGAAGTTGAATTCCAATCCTGTTTGCTATGTAATGGAGTTGAAACATGCTTAGAGTTAGCCAAATCAAATCGAAGGAGGATATCATTAATATATTTCCGCTGCAGCAAGAGAATACCATCAGAATTGGAGACTAATTCCACTCCAAGAAAATAATGTAAATGACCTAAGTCCTTCATTGAGAATTCAGATCTCATTGAAAAAATGAATTGATCGATGAGTGACTTAGAAGAACCAAATACAGCTATGTCATCCACGTAGATAAGCAGAATCATTATCGCATCATTGGACTTGAAGACAAACATGCTATGGTCGGGAGAAGATTGTTTAAACCCAATGTCAAGCAAGTAAGTCGCAAGGCGCTTAAACCAAGCCCTCGGCGACTGTTTGAGGGCCATATAAAGCGCGATTAAGCTTGCATACGTGATGAGGAAAATCCGGGTGCTCAAAGCCCTTGGGTTGGTGCATGTACACATCTTCATCCAACTCACCATGTAGAAAGCCATTAGACACATCAAGTTGATGCATACACCAATTATTTGTAATGCCAATGAAATAACCAAGCGCACTGTACTAAGCTTGATCAGAAGAGCAAAGGTTTGAGTATAATCCAACCCCGGCTGTTGTGAAAAACCTTGAGCAACGAGGCGCGCCTTAAACCTGTCCACATAGCCATTGGGTTTATATTTAATACGAAATATCCATTTACTACCAACAATATTTGCCTGGGGAGGAGGAGGGACCAAAGTCCATGTGTGATTTTGAAGAAGGGTTGTGTACTTATTACTCATTGCACGCTGCCAGTATGTGTGTTTAATTGCTTGAGCAAATGTGTGAGGTTCTGTCAAAGAAGATGTTGTAGAGGCAGCTAAAGAGGGGAGAATACGAGGCTTAAGAGAGCCAGTCAAAGATCGTGTAATCATGTGATGAGGACGGTTAGAATTAGCAAGAATTGAGGTTGTTGGTTGTGAAGAGGAGGTAGGAGACAGGCTGGACTCATGACTAGAATTTTGAACTTGTGATGGGGTAGAATTAATGTTGGAATCCTGTGGCAGATTAGATGGATATAAGGATAGAGAGGACGGTGATATTTGCTTATCACTTGAAGATTGAGATGAAGCTGGGGAGTTGTAGTTATTTACAGGATCTTGGGACAAACTTTGAGATAAAACTGGAGAGTTGTTAGGGATAATAGTTGCTGTAGTTTGAGATAGAATTGTAGGATTACTATGACTTGTGTGGGCAGCACGGGAAAGAGTTGGAGGAGCATAGGGGATATGGGAATTAGTTGTAAAATCTGTTGAAGATGACAATGTAGAAGGAGATCTAAAGTCAAACACATTTGACAGAAGTTGAGAAGAAGTAGAAACATAGAAGGATATGGAAAAACTGATTCTACAAATGTTACGTGCCGAGAGATTATAATCCGATTTGTACATGGATTCAAGCATTTGAATCCTTTATGAATTGGGGATAAACCAAGAAATAAACAAGGCACAGTACGTGGGTGAAACTTAGTAACATGATTATGTGCGACAAATGGATAACACAAACAACCAAACACACGGAGTGAATCATAAGTAGGAGGATGACCAAATAATTTTTCGTAAGGCGAAAAAAAATTTAGAACTGGCAGAGGGGTAAGAATAAGAAGATGGACAGCATGTAAGGATGCATCTGCCCAAAAATTGAATGGTATTTTGGCTTGAAATAAGAGGCAACAAATAGCATTATTTATGTGCCTATGCTTTCTTTCGGCTCTACCATTTTGAGCTGATGTATAGGGACAGGAAACACCATGAACAATCCCTTTTTCTTTAAGAAAAGAATTGAAGAGGACATTGTCATATTCTTTTCTACCATCAAATTGGAAATAAGAAATTGACAAGTGAAAGACATTAGAAATCATCGTGTAGAATTCCTTAAACTTATTTAATGCTTCAGATTTTTGTCGCATCAAATAAATCCAAGAAAATTTGGTAAAGTCATCAAGGAACAAAATATAATAATGAAAACCAGAATTAGATGACACCGGTGCTTGCCATACATCAGAATGAATTAATTGAAAAGGAGCACTTGTTTTATTAATTGATAGAGGAAAAGATAAACGACTTTGTTTGCCCAAATGACAAACATTACAAGAATTATTATCAAATGATGATGAACAATGAATAAGTTTCCTATGAGCTAAGGCACCAAGGGAACGCTTCCAGGATGTCCTAGGCGTTGATGCCAAACTGAAGGAGATGAGGTGCTTCCAAACAAACTGAGGATGGAGGGACGCAGTGATTGAACCAAAAGAGGATAGAGGGAGCCAACGTTATCACATTGGAGTAAGACTTGCTTGGTCGTCATATCCTTGACAAAGAAGTAGAGTTAGTGAATTCTATGTAACAATTATTATCCGCACAAAGACGCTAAATAGATAGAAGATTCTTTTTGAGAGCGGGAACATATAGAACATTATTAAGAACTAAAGATTTTGATTTTGTAGGAATAGAAGAAATAGTGGAGACTATAGAAAGGAGATTACCGTTGCCCACCAAGACTTTTGTTGAGCCATTGTAAGGGGAAGAAGAAGAAAGAAGTGAAGCATCACTGGTCAATGTGCAGAAGCCCAGAGTCAGGATACCAAACTGTAGGTTGAACCTCTTCATGGCTCATGGCAGCGACAGACTTCAGAATAGAATTAGAGACATAAGAGTGATTGAACCTATTTTTGCACTCCAATGCAGTGTGATTATAATGAAAGCAAATTTGACATTGCTTAGCAGGATTCGGAGTAAATGGAGAATGACCCAAAATTCCATCAGAAGGTTGAAAAATATGACTTGGAGGTCGAAATGTATGCCATTGAGGAGAAAACGATCGAGAAGTATTTCCACATCCTCTTCCATTAGAATGCCTACCATTTTTACCACGACCACTTCCATATTGTTTCCCCCTGTTGAATTGATTACCACTGTTAGGCTGTCCTTTGAGTAGTAGTAACTAAAGCAGTGGTTTGTGAACACGAATCTTCTATAGGGGTGTTCTTGATATGTGCCTCTTCCGTAATGGTCTCAAGGAAATAAAAGAAGGCAGGTTGCCACTAGCATTGAGGCCAGACACAAATGTACGATAAGACCAACGAAGGCCTTGCAAGACTTGAGTCACAAGATCATCCCCAGTAATGATCTTGCCTATAGCCCTAAGGGAGCAAGCCATAGAGTGGAGTTGTTGTAAGTAATCTTCCATTGAGAGACCCTTTCTTGAAATTTTGACACTTAGATTTTAGGTGAATAGCCGAGGAGGACACTTGGTCAAGATACAAGGATGCCAAAGTATCCCAAGCATCCTTGGATGTTTCACAAGAAAATTGAGAAGAGTATCAAGGACGGGTGGAGAAAGGGTTGCATTAATCCAACTCATTGTAATTGTATCACACTGAGTCCATATCTTGAATTCAAGATGATTAACTGAAGGACATGGAATAGAGCCATCAATAATGGAAAGAAGATTGTGACTCATTAACACAGTAAGAAAAACTTTCTTCCATGTGAAGTAGTTCAAATAGGTTAACTCAATGGGAACAAATCCTTTGATGTTTGAAACGGTTGGGGGAGGAAGTGGAAGGCCAAGGGACGATTGAGTTGAGGAGGAACTAACAGTTTCAGAATCCATGGTTGATCGAGTGGCTTCTGATACCATGATGAAGTAAAGAGTTAGATGAGAAAATCTAGTTTGAAGAATAGGCCAAGTTGTGTCTTGCTTCTCATTACACATATTTATACAAATACAAATACCAAGTTTCCTATACAGTACAAACTCATATACTTATCTCTATTCCCTACACAATACAAGCTCTTGAAACTTATCTCTATCACCTACTTTGATTTCTCCAATTTAGGTGTCCACTTGAGATTTTTCTTTTTTGGTGTTAGTTACTTTTTCAAATAAGAAAACATTTAATAATTAAATTTTACTTGATATCAAATTCCTAAATATTAGGAAAATGAAACTAAATTATAATTTTTTCTAGTGTGAATCCTTTTTTTAAGGGTAAAAAAAGACAATAATATTTCGTTAAGGTATTTCGTGCTTTTAATATAATATTAGTTTTAGAATATGCGTTTTGCGCGTGTTCCTATATTAATAAGTAAATAAGTTTAAAAATCACTTAGATATTATCATATAATGTGTTTGAGTTATAAATTAACAATAAAAAAATTATAAGTTCCTAAAAATGATGAATCGACCCTATTTAGCTAGCGCAATAAAGAAAATAATCATGTCCCGCTAACGTCCGCAAATCCTTATTGTGATTTTGAGGACTTTTTTTGGGAATATTTTATGAAAATTACTGATATTTATTGACCAAATACTGAAAATAAATAACACAAAAATATTGTTATCGTTATTCTCGTAATTTTGACAAATAAAACAAATTAAAAAATTCAATCTTTTTTTCTTTTAGAGATTCGGGAATGAAAAGTGTAGCTTATAGCTCTTAAAAATTTGATACGTGATAATCTAAAGTCTAACAATGAGTAATATTTAGTTAATATTTTACAATAAATAATTATGAAATAAATATAGAGACCTACTATTTGCTGCAACAAATGCGAAAAAAAAGGAAAAATTAATTTATGACAACTCAAATAGAATACATCTTGTCATTTGTTATTTCATCTTTATTGATTCAAGTTTATATTTTACCAATTAGACTTTTAATACTATATTATAACTGCGTTTGCTTTAATTTATGATTGGTTTTAGTACCAATATTTTTTCTATAAAAACAACTTTATGTACCCTAATTAAGAGTTTGTTCACATGAAAATTTATTTTTAATGAATTAGCAAAGAATTGAGTAGGATTCTTTTGCTAATTACTTATATAATTTAGAGACTTATTTATTTATTATCAATATTAACATAAATAATGTATCTTTTATTGATTCAAATTCTTAAAGGATCTCATGAAATAAATATCTAACTATAATTATAATTTTATCCACTATGACTTCTATGTTGAAAAGGATTAAAAAAACTAATATGATTATATTTCACTTTTGAATCTTTGTGTTTGTAGAATAATTATTGTGACTCTTGCCAACTACTTTTCTGATCTCTCTCTCTCTATCTCTTTATATCTTTTATATTTTTAAATATATAGTTACTCGTTCTAATTGGTAAATGTAGGATTCAAAAATTATGTAAAAAAAATTATTTGGGTGAAAAGTAGCCCAAATTTGATATGAAAATGTATTATGGTTCATATATATAGTTCAAAGTTAATATCTAAAGAATTATATTACATTTTTTAAATAAATAAATATTTATATTAGATAATTAATATATTAAATGATTTTAAAATCCTATATTAAGATCTTTTACATAGTCCAATAAGGAATAATTTAATAGATAAAACTTTAAGTAATTTTGAAAAGGGGTAAATATCTTAAGTATATTAACCATTATTTTTATAAAATTAGTACATTATAGTTTGTTATAAGTTTTTCCGAAAAAATATTATATTATATATTTAAAATAATAATTGATATTTACTTCCTATTTAAAATTTCTTACATGGTTCAAAGTTATGATTAGATAAACAAACTTTAGTTGATTATTTTTTCATTCCTATACAGTATTGGAAACTTTATTACCCTAAATGTTTATATTTAGAAAATTACCCTACCTACACAAGTTTTGCTTACAAAATATATACATTCCACCTTAAAAGGCTCTCAATCCATTATTTGTGCCTTCAATCAAGGGATTTAGTTATACCCTTTTCCTTTTTCCTCTCCTCTCTCCCCTTTTCTCTCCAGATTCTCTCTTTCTCCCCATATTTTCGGCAGATAAGTCGCCAACAAACAACAATGTATGCCCCTTGATTGGATTTAATTCATAATGTGTGAGTGTCCTATTTGAATCAAAACTCTGACCAAGATCCCCTGTAAGATAAATGCAGCTTAGATTGGAAAAAACTACATAAATGGTAGCAACAATATCAACGAACCTCTTTTGTCCTTATCATTTTTCCATGAACTATCAATGCTCTATGAAATTGATACTAAACCAGGTTCAGATTTTGGATTTTGAAGTATAGTTTGTGAATAATATTCATGTAAACAAAGTTCATTTATTGTGGTTAACGATGAACTAAAATTAATTTAGTACTATCACTCAATCCTAGATCGTACTATATGCTTCTCCCTCATTTTAGTACCCTTGAGAAAGCACAGTGAACCTCAAAATCTCCACTGAAGGAATAAAAGAAGCCGAAATTGCACTACCTGTGATTTTAAAATATTCACTTGGATGCTTGAAAAAGGAATAAATACTACTATATGGCTAATGACACAAATAGTGGCATTGTCAAATGCAAAAATGAAGAGGTCAGACACATGAGTTTTCCATGTATTTAATTTATTTATTTTTGTATATTTTGTATCTGGTTTTTAAACATACAACTTTCATACAATATGTCTTTTGTAGATTTTGTATCTGATTTATACATACTAAAAACAAATTTCATACAACTAATTATATATAATACAATTTATCTATAACTCATCTACAACTTATCTACAACTTTCACACATTATTTCTACCCAGTTAAATACAACTACAATAACATACAACTTAAATACAAATTTTATACAAAATCTATACAATATGTGTAACGACCCGACCGGTCGTTTTGAGTCCTAGCGCTCCGTTCAGCAGTCGGAGGCCATGAACAGCTTCATTTCTGGTATTATGACTTGTGCGCATGGTCGGAATTAAGTTCCGGGAAGTTCAAAGTTGATTTAGGAAGAGAATTCTCATTTCAGAAGCTTAAAGTTGAAAGAACGAACTAGGATTGGATCTTTGAGTAAACGACCTCGGAATCAGGATCTGAAGGTTCCAAAAGATTCGTATGATGATTTCGGACTTGGGCGTATGCCCGGTTCGGGTTTCGGATAACCCGGGAGTGTTTTGGCGCCTATTGTGGAAGTTAGCATTTTAGAAGAAATTCATAAGTTTGGCTTGAAGTGCATTTTAGGGTTATCAATGTCCGTTTAGGATTCCGAGACTGTGAATAGCTCCGTATGGTGATTCTAGAGTTGGGAGCGCGATCGGAAGTGAATTCGGAGGTCCGTAGGTCATTTTGGAGCCGTTTGGCTAAAGATAGAAATTTGAAGGTTTTTGAGAAGTTTGACCGGAAGTGGACTTTTTGATATCGGGGTCGGAATCCGATTTCGGAAGTTGCAATAGGTCCGTACTGTCAAATATGACTTGTGTGCAAAATTTGAGGTCAATGGGACGTGATTTGATAGGTTTAAACATCCAAAGTAGAAGTTGGAAGTTCTAAAGTTCATAAAGCTTGGATTGGGGGTTGAATCATGATTTTAGCATTTTTTGATGTGATTTGAGGCCTCGAGCAAGTCCGTAATGTATTTTGGGACTGGTTGGTATGATTAATTGGGGTCCCGGGGGTCCGGGTGGTTAACGGATTGAAAATGGGATTTTTGGACAGCTGAAGGATCTGGTTGCTGGTATTTTCGCTTCTGCGGTGGGTTGACCGCAGAAGCGGTCCTGCAGAAGCGGAAAGGGAGCCGCAGAAGCGGATTTTGGCCAAAGGCTTGAGGACTGCAGATGCGGTCAAGGTTCCGCAGAAGCGGGACCGCATCTGCGGAGAGGGGGTCGCAGAAGCGGAAGCTGGGGAGGCCAGGGAGGACCGCAGAAGCAGCCTGGTGACCGCACCTGCGGAACCGCAGAAGCGGACCAGGGTCCGCAGATGCGAAAAATGCTGGGCAGAAGGCTTGTTTTAAAATCGTGATTTGGAGTTCATTTCTCTCATTTTTCAAGGCTTGGGCGATTTTGGGGAGCTTCAAAGAGGGGATTTTCGTCATCTATGTTAAGGTAAGTTATCCCCACCTATTTTGAGTTGAATACATCAATTATGTATGGATTTAGGCTTGGGAAATTGTAGACAATGGAGGTTTTTGGTGGAAACCTAGAAAATTATATTCTTGAATTTAGCCACGAATTTGAGCATGGAATTAGGAGTAAATTATATAATTGAGCTAGTGAAGCCATGAGTAAACTTTATCTTCGAAAATTTTTGGATTCCGGGCACGTGGGCCCGAGGGCGTTTTGGTCAACTTTTTAATCGGAGTTAGGAATTGCTATAAATTAGTTTGTTATGAATATTTGAGCATATAATAATGGAGTTGTACAATCATTGGCTAGTTTTGGAGCATTGTGCGTTGGTGCAAGTCTTTGGAGGAATGTAGAATGCCGGTTATGAGTCTTCGGAGCGAGGTGAGTCTCCTTTCTAACCTTGTGAGGGGGAAATGTCCCCATAGGTGAATTATTTGGCTATGTGCTCCTATTTGTGGGGGCTACGTATGCACGAGGTGACGAGAGTCCGTG
>NW_017671232.1:299550-331596 GCF_001879085.1 Nicotiana attenuata
TTGATAATTTAAATGGTGCAAGATTTTTCACAAGGGGTTGTTGAAAATGTGCGATTACTGCTTTTTTTTCAAGTTTCTATCATATTTTTTGCTTGGTGCAGCTACCTGCGTCGCATGTATGATTCGCGAGCAGGGTATGTGTTTATTTTATGTTGACCGCGTCGCATGATTAATTCGCGAGCGGGGAAATAGATGCATCTATAGGCGCGCCGTCGACCCTCGGCAAGTGCACATTTCTTTTCTGTTGGATCGGGCCGTCGCCTCGGTATGATTTGCGCATGATATTTTTTATATATTGTTTCATGAGAAATTTTAAATGATGATATTGTCTTTCATGGTTTGGAATGAACTGACTTAAATGAAGAGAAGTAAAATCTTGAAAATCTTTGTTAATTGTTAAAAGGTGTTTACCTGTTTTACAGCTTTGTGAATTAGAACATGCTATATGAATCCATGATTTCCTCACACCATTAGTGTATTATTATTGGACCGCTAGTGAGTGTCCAGGTTGACCATCTCGTCTCTACCCCTTCGAGGATAGGCGGGATACTCACTGAGTACACGTTGATTACGTACTCATACTACACTTCTGTGCATTTTTGTTGCACAGGTATATGTTACTTTAGCGGCCTACTGGGCATAGCAGCACGGATGATTCGGGGACTAGGTGAGTTGCAGTATGCGAGGCGGCCCGCAGCTTGTAAAGTCCCTTCTATTGAATTGTATCTTCTTTCTGTCCATTGTATTCCGGACGGATGTTGTATCGTATTTTGTGTCCTTATCAGTAGATTCTCATGCACATGTGACACCGGGTTCTGAGGTGGTTTTCGAAAAAAGTGTACTAATGATTTATTACTTGAATTGAAATAGCGATTTCTGTTTATTTATGAAAAATGTAAGGAAAATTCCGAGATTTTCGAAGGTATTAAAAGAGAATTTAATCGATAATTTAGTTGGCTTGCCTGACGAAGGAGTCTGGCGCCATCACGACCCGTAGTGAATTTGGGTCGTGACAATATGTCTTTTGCATATTTTGTATCTGATTTATACATAGTAAAAACAAATTTCATACAACTAATTATATATTATACAATTTATCTACAAACCAAGTCTAATCTTCACCAAAACCCCTCAAAATTGAGATATAAACTCCAAACCATAAACACAATTGTTTGCAACAATACCCAATCCAAACAAATAATGATTTTTGAAAATCCAAATTCGAATTCAAAGCTTCAAAGCTTTTTAATGGCTGTCAATTGTGGAATTGCTGCTCTCTTTTCCTTTGCTTTACATTACTGAAATGTGGGATTGAGAGATAGAGAGAGACGTAGAGAGAATTCTCAATTCTTTGCAACAACATCCAAAACAATATTTTTTGAAAATCCAAATTCGAATTCAAAGCTTCAAAGCTTTTTAATGGTTGTCAATGGTGGAATTGCTGCTCTCTTGTGCAAGATACGTGGGGAGGGGGTAGGATGTGGAGAGAGAAACGTGGGGGAATGGAAGATATGTTAGAGTAATTTTAGGACACTAACTATTATCATTAATTCCCTTAAAATGTACATAAATGATAATTGGGTGTATAAAATGTAATTATAGTAAAACTTGAGTAGGGAGGGTAATATTGTTTCTTATAGTGTATAGGAATGTAAAAATTCCATTTGAAAAAAAGGATAACTTTTTAAAGTATTTGTCATTATTTACGTTTAAAATTTGCACCTTTTATACAACATCCAAGTTTGCTTGGTATTATATTTTGTCGTCCTACATATTATTACAACTTCCACAAATACTAAACACGGAAAGATAATATTACTCATTTAAAATTCAAAATATTAGGACTTCTTACCTAGTCTAAATAAGGAAAAGTTTAATAACTAAAATTTTATTTGATTTAAAATTTCTAAATATTAGGAAAATAATTAAAATTTAATTTTTTCCAATGTAAAATCTATTTTTAAAGGATAAAAAAGGTGAACGGTATTTTGCTAAGGGGCTTCGTGCTTTTAATATAATATAGATTATTCGTTTTTACTGTTCTATACTACTTTTTTTCTACGTGTTTTCCTAATAAACAGTAAACAATTCAAAATTCACTTCTTATTTCTAATTAAGTAATCCATCTCTTTTTATATAATATGCTTCAATTTGTTGTCTATGCATGTTTCAATCATACTTTATTTACTTCTTTCAGTATTTGGAACAATAACAACAACATACCCAGTAAAAAGTATATATTTGAGAAAGCTGAATAATTATAGTGTTGATAAGGCCTTAAGACAAAACTAGAGAGAGAATCTCTCCCTTCTCACTAAAAAATCCCTTTCCCGTCTAACCAACAAATCAATCCTACACCGGTTATTAAATGGAACCAATCACTGCCCTAGAGGAACTACCTCCAAAACCACCAGATATTAATCTCACTCAGGCAAATGAACCAATCTCCTTCAAGGACAAACTTCTCACCAATGAACAAGAGAGAAGTCTCTCAATATCCTCACCTCCTCTGTATTTACTGCCCATGGCCATTGATACCATCGAGGAAGAAGGGGAAAAGACTCCTGAACCACAGGAGAATGAATACCCGGTCCCAATAACTGGGGAAGATAAAAAACGAATCTGCTATCCCTAGAGATTTTCGGTTATAATCAAACTTCAAGGAAAAAAAATCCTACACCAAATTCTTAAATGTAAACTATCAGATCTTTAGAAGCCTACAAAAGCTTTTCCTCTAATTGATCTTGGCGAGGACTATTATACTGTGAGATTCAATAAAGAAGAAAACATGATAAATGATTTACAAAACGGTCATTGGTTTATGTTTGGACATTTCTTATCAGTGCAACACTGGGAGCCCAACTTTGTACCTTCAAAAGCGAGACAAACTCTTACTGCCACTTGGATACGTCTGCCACAACTCCCCACAGAGTTTTATGATGAAAAAATTCTAAAAAAAGTGAGTAATACAATTGGCCGGTTACTCAAGGTTGATGCTTGCACATTAACAACTCTGTGTGGGCGTTATGCCAGAATCTATATAGAGTTACCACTGAACAAACAGGTTAAATCCAACGTGTGGATTGGTTCCCACAAACAACAAATTCTATATGAGTGTGAAAGACTTTTATGCCTAAACTGTGGTTATCTTGGCCACTCTACTAGACAATGCACTAAAATGAAGCTGCAAACAACAACTTCAACGGCAGAAAAGCCAGAGGAAGAAGAAAAAGGGCATGGCAGCTCCATGCACGAGCAACAATCCAAGACCAAGGAGGAGTGGAAGACAATCACCTTCCACAAAGGGAAGAAAAAGCTCTTGATGAATCAAACCAAAGAATCTCCGGCGAAGGCAGGTATAAATGCCAATATTAGAAGATAATAATTTACTAACTGATAACTTTACTGGCAAAAATAACTCATTAGGACACGTGTCCACCATTACAACACCCAACCTAAATTACTCCCTCTGTAATACTAAAGAAACAAGCAACCTACCTACTAATAAGCCCCCTAACATACTAAACAACTCTACTAACGACCATAATTATCCCATGCATGCCACAAATGACAAAACCTACATGTCAAACAAAGACAAAGCCACACTCCAAATGGCTAATGCTAATGAACACGTACTCCAAAACCAATCTACTTCCCCCTCCTAGTAAAACCTATACGCTACCCCTTACAAACAACATGCAAAGTGATTCTACAATTATGAAGCCGATTCTGTAAATTACCAAGGCAACAACAATACATCAAACTCATCTATAAGTTCTTCCCCCTCATTAAAAAATACCAAGACTTCCCATCTCCAACAGGAGACGTTACAGGCTCATACAAATCCTTCGTCTAAATCGGCCACAAATAATGGCAAACCCAACACCTACCAACCCACAAATAACCAATACTCCCACAATCTTCATTCAACCCCCAATGTCGGAGAACCATCACCCTCTATCCTAGGTAGAGCTGGGTTTAATGGACATGCCATCTCCTTCAACATCATGTTGAACGAGAGAGAGACAGTGATTGTACTTCACAACTCTCGCTATCTCGCACAGTCAATCTCGGAGGGCATACGGTTGTCAATGAACAACTACATGAACCATATCTGGTTGAACAACATCCTCCACCAAATTGCACCAAACTTACCCCTCAATGCAACTCAAACAATGATGGGAGAATGGAATCTACCACCCCACTTTGTTCCTATCCAGAATGCTCATCCAGGGGCGGCTCAAGCACATGTAGGGACTAAATCCAAAATTTAATATGAGGCCTAAATTTTTAAAAGGAAGTTATAAGATATATTTTTATTTGAAATCTATTCTTCTAGGTTTTTGAGATATAAAGTTGTTAATAATCTTTTTATAATCGATTTTTTCTAATAATTCATTTTCAATTAATATTATAGCCAACTCATTTAGTATTTCTTGAGATATTGTTGATTTTAAATAAGATATTATTGAGTAATAGAAGTATAGGTCCATTGTAAGCTTAAAAGTATTGTTGAACACTTAAACTAATAAAATTTTGGAGAAAGAATATGAATAAGAATACTAAAGAGAAAGACAAAATTTAAGTAGGGGTTTTGAAATATGAAGAGATTTGAAATAAGAAAAATTGACTTGAATAAATAAGAAAGGGAGAGTAAAAGTTTTACACGTTATCTAGTGATAGAGTAAAAAGCAAAAATTGGAACTTTGGAAAAACTATTCATCTACCCATTCTTAAGCAAGTCAAAATGATTACTTTATTTATATATAGAAAAAGCTTTCTGTTCTTTTATATTAAAAACTCTACTTTTGTATTAGAAGTACTAAATATTACAATTTTTTTTAAATACTTATAAATTTGTTATCTTTAAGAAATGGGCCCCTTAAATTTGGGGGCCTAAGGCATAAGCCTTACCTCTTATAACGTTAGAGCCGGCCTTGTGCTCATCTACAATTGGATCTACCATTCTTCACTCCAGAAATTGCCACCAACATCAATCTAATCTTCACACCATAGGATGCACATGCAACTCAAAATCTAACAACAAATGCCCAGCATGCACAACCAGCTCCTCACTAAGGTCCACCACACCCCCCATGCACCAACAAACTTACCACACCAAGAGGAAATGATGGAAGAGGCAGCGGAGCCCATCAACTTAATCCCAAAATCAATAATGGAAGATTCAAATCTTAACGAGATAAAGGTGTTCATCTTCATGGAGAGGCAAGAACATAGGCAAATTCTCAAATGTCCAATGTCACTTTACAAGTGCACAATGGACATAAGGCCTCCAGCCGATCCAACTGTAGGAAACATGCCATGATACTGGTTCGCTTTCAGAGAAGGAACCCAGTGCATGCACCAAGGATGCTGGAGAATGGAGACCTCCACAATTGAAACCTCAACATAAGTAGGGCTATCTCTTTCATAATTTGGAATGCGTAGGGGGGGAGGGGGAGGGGGGAGGGAGGGGTGGATAATGATAACTTCAGATTGCATTTTAGGGAGATGATGGACACTCATCACCCTTGCATGGTTACACTCTTGGAAATAAGAATGGACAACCATATGCCTCTCCTGAATCCATTTTATTTCTCTGACATGATTGAAATCCCGGCTATTGGTCAGTCGGGTGGTATGGTTATTGTGACGACCCGGCCAATCGTCTCATGAGTTACCGCTCTGTTTCCCCCATTTCTGCTTTTTTATGCTTTGTTATTCGTGTTTTGCGGTATCGGTTTGGTCGGATCGAATCCGGAATGATTTTGGTAAGGTTTGAGACACTTATTCTCTTTTAAGGAAGATTAAGCTGGAAAAGTCAACCGGATGTTAACTTATGTGTTAGAGGGCTCGGATGTGAGTTCCGATGGTTTAGTTATCTTCGGGAGGTGATTTATGGCTTAGGAGTGTGATCGGAATGGGTTTTGGAGGTTTGGAGTGGATTTAGGCTTGAATTGGCGAAGTTGATATTTTGGCGATTTTCGGTTGGTAGGCGAGATTTTGATGTAGGGGTCGTAATGGAATTCCGAGAGTTGTAGTAGCTTCGTTGTGTCATTTGGGATGTGTGCAATATTTTAGTTTATTCGGACGTGGTTTGGTTGGGTTTTTGATCAAAAGCGGAATTCGGAAGATTTTTAAAAACTTAGGCTTGAATCCGAGGTGTTTTGGTTGATTTGATGTTGTTTGAAGTGTTTTGATGATTGGAACAAGTTTGAATAAGGTATTAGGTTATGTTTGTGCTTTGGTTGAGGTCCCGGGGGCCTCGGGGTGATTTCGGGTGGTTAACGGAGAGTTTGAGGTGTTATTGCAGCTGTTGGATTGCTGCTTCTGGTGTTTTCGCACCTGCGGTTTGGGGACAGCAAGTGTGGAGATGCACGTGTGGAAAGGGAGTCGCAGAAGCAGATTTGAGCGGAAGAGCCAAGAGCCGCAGATGCGGGGAATTGACCGCACCTGCGAAGGCGCAGGCGCGGAGAGTTGACCGCAGATGCGGTATTTTGCCCGTTAGTGATTTCCGCAGATGCGGAGGTATGACCGCATATGCGGTACCGCAGAAGCAGCTATAGTGCCGCAGATGCGAAATAACTGGACAGGAGAATTAAAAGAAGTCCTTCGCGAATTTTGGGTTATTTCACCATTTTTGACTTCGGCTTTGGAGCTTTTTGGGCGATTTGAAAGAGGGATTTCAAGGGAACTTCATTGAGGTAAGGATTTTGGACCTAAAACCCATTCCTATGCTATTATTTCATGGATTAGAGCTAGAATTTATGGAAATTAAGGGTGAATTTGGGGGAAGCTAGGGTTAAGGATTGGAGACCTATGATTGAGGTTTTGATGGACCATTTGAGGTCGGATTTCTGAGTTTTTGGTATGTATGAACTCGTGGTATGTATGAACTCGTGGGAAGTCAGGGATATTGATTTTGGTGTTGACCTGGTGCCAGGCACTCAGCCTATTTCTATTCCGTTGTATCGTATGGCACCAGCGGAGTTGAAGGAGTTAAAAGAGCAGCTTCAGGAACTCCTTGATAAGGGGTTCATTCGGCCTAGTGTGTCACCTTGGGGTGCGCCGGTTCTGTTTGTGAAGAAGAAGGATGGCACTATGAGAATATGCATTGATTATAGGCAATTGAACAAGGTAACAGTTAAGAACAAATATCCTTTGCCTCGCATTGATGATTTATTCGACCAGCTTCAGGGAGCGAGGGTATTGTCCAAGATTGATCTCCGTTCAGGTTATCACCAGTGGAAGATCAGGGATTTGGATATTCTTAAGACGGCCTTCAGGACCAGATATGGTCACTATGAGTTCTTGGTTATGTCTTTTGGGCTGACCAATGCCCCAACAGCGTTCATGCATTTGATGAACAGCGTGTTCCAGCCTTATCTTGACTCATTTGTCATAGTTTTCATTGATGATATTCTGGTATATTCGCGCAGTCAGGAGGAGCACACAGAACATTTGAGGGTTGTGTTGCAGAGATTGAGGGAGGAGAAGCTTTATGCAAAGTTCTCCAAGTGTGAGTTTTGGCTCAGTTCAGTGGCATTCTTGGGACACGTGGTGTTCAGTGAGGGTATTCAGGTTGATCCAAAGAAGATAGAGGCGGTTCAGAGTTGGCCCAGACCGTCCTCAGCCACAAAGATTCGCAACTTTCTTGGTTTGGCAGGCTATTATTTCCGGTTTGTTTAGGGATTCTCATCTATCGCATCTCCCTTGACCAAGTTGACTCAGAAGGGTGTTTCATTCGTATGGTCGGACGAGTGTAAGGAGAGCTTTCAGAATCTCAAGACAGCCTTGACCACAGCTCCTGTAACGACCCGACCGGTCGTTTCGCATGCTAACGCTCTGTTCAGCAGTCGGAGGCCATGAAAAACTTCATTTCCGGTATTATGACTGGTACGCGTGGTCGGAATTGAATTTCGGGAAGTTCGGAGTTGATTTGGGAAGAGAATCCTCATTTCGGAAGCTTAAAGTTGAAAGAATGAACTAGGATTGGAATTTTGAGTAAACGACCTCGGAATCGGGATCTGAAGGTTCCAGCAGGTTCGTATGATGATTTCAGACTTGGGCGTATGCCCGGATCGGGTTTTGGATAACCCGGGAGCGTTTTGGCGCATAATGTGGAAGTTAGCATTTTAGAAGGAATTTCTTAAGTTTGGCTTGAAGTGCATTTTAGTGTTATCGATGTCCGTTTGGGATTCCGAGTCTGGGAATAGCTCCGTATGGTGATTCTGGAGTTGGGAGCGCGATCGGAAGTGAATTCGGAGGTCCGTAGGTCATTTTGAAGCCATTTGGCTAAAGATAGAAATTTGAAGGTTTTTGGGATGTTTGACCGGAGGTTGACTTTTTGATATCGGGGTCGGAATCCAATTCCGAAAGTTGGAGTAGGTCCGTAATATTAAATATGATTAGTGTGCAAAATTTGAGGTCAATCGGACGTGATTTGATAGGTTTAAACATCGGAAATAGAAGTTGGAAAGTTCAAAGTTCATAAAGCTTGAATCGGGGTGTAATTCATGGTTTTAGCGTTATTTGTTATGATTTGAGGCCTCGAGCAAGTCCGTAATGTGTTTTGGGACTGGTTGGTATGATTGATTGGGGTCCCGGGGGCCTCGGGTGGATTCCGGGTGGTTAACGGATCGAAATTAGAATTTGGAAGAGAGCTGAAGGCATCTGGTTGCTGGTGTTTTCGCTTCTGCGGTTGGTTGACCGCAGAAGCGGCACCGCAGAAGCGAACGGGGAGCCGCAGGTGCGATTTTTGGTCCAAAGCTTGAGGACCGCAGATGCGGTCGAAATTCCGCAGAAGCGGAACCGTATCTGCGGAAGGGGCATCGCAGAAGCGAGAAAGGGCGGCATGGGAAGGAGCCGCAGAAGCGGCCTTTGGACCGCATAAGCGGAACTGCTGATGCGGCATGGCTTCCGCAGAAGCGGAAATGACTGGAAGCAGAACCTTGTTTTAAATCGTGGGATTGAGTTCATTTCTCCCATTTCTTCATGGCTTGGGCGATTTTTGGGGAGCTTCAAGAGAGGGTTTTGTCGTTAATGTTGAGGTAAGTTATCCCCACCACTTTTGAGTTGAATATATCAATTATATATGGGTTTAAGCATGGAAATTAGAGTAAATATTGAGGTTTTGGTTGAAAACCTAGAAAATTATAATCTTGGATTTTAGCCACGATTTTGAGTATGGAATTAAGAGAAAATTATACATTTGAGTTCCTAAGGTCATGGGTAATCTTTATCTTCGAAAAAATTTCGGATTCCGGGCACGTGGGCCCGAGGGCATTTTGGTCATTTCTCTAAGCGGAGTTGGGAATTCGTATAATTTGAAATGTTAACGAGTATTTGAGCATGTTCTCATTAGTTTGTCGTTAAATGGCTAGCTTTGGGGCATTGTGCGTCGGTTCAAGCCTTCGGAAGAATGTAGAATGCCGGTTATGAGTCTTCGGAGCGAGGTGAGTCTCCTTTCTAATCTTGTGAGGGGGAAACTACCCCATAGGTGAGTTAAATTGATTATGTGCTCCTATTTGTGGGGGGCTACGTACGCACAAGGTGACGAGAGTCCGTGCGTAGCTACTATTATGCTATTGTCCGGGTAGTCTAGAACCCAAAAAACATGTTATACTTGGATTACTGTGAACCCATTGATAGTGGAATTGTTTAAATCACCTTGAATTGGTAAAGGAATTTAAAAAGAGATTTAATATTAATTTTCCCTGAAATGTTAAAAAAGAGAAACTTGTCTATTTGGATGATTATCCTCGATAAACTCTTAATTTCCTACTTGAGCATGTATTTTATGTGTGCCTGCGTCGCATGGATGATTCGCGAGCAGGATATGTGTTTATTCACGAAACGGGCCGAACTCCTCGGTGAGAATAGATGCATCTATGGTTCGTGCCGCTCGACCCTCGGCAGTGCACAGTTTACATTCCTGTTGGAGCGGGCCGTCGCCTCGGCATGATTTGCGCATGTTTATCTGTTACTCGAAGCTTGTAAATGTGGAATTGGCCCTACGTGGCTTGATATAAACTGATAAGATAATAAAGAATAGACTTTGGAAGCCCTTGATTTATTGTTGAAGGTGTTTACCTGTTTTTTTTTTCTGGCTTCACAATCAGAACTTCTATACAAATCCATGATTTTCCTCGCACTTATAGAACATTGCTAATTGACCTCTAGTGAATGACGGAGTTGGCCATCTCGTCTCTACCCCTTCGGGATTAGGCGGGATACTCACTGAGTACACGTTGATTACGTACTCATACTACACTTCTATGCATTTTTGTTGCACAGGTATATATACCTCTAGCAGCCTATTGGGCATAGCAGCACGGACGACTCTGGGACTAGGTGAGCTACACTGTTCGAGACGACCCGCAGCCAGTGTAGTTCCTTTCAGCATTTTATTATTTATTTCCTGTCCACTGTATTTCGGACAGATATTGTATTTTACTTTCCTTATCGATAGTTGCTCATGTACTTGTGACACCGGGTTTCTGGGATGGGTTTCAACGGATTTGTACTAATTGTTATTATTTAAATTTGAATTCAAGTAGTGAACTTTTATTTATGTAAATGGAAGGAAAAACCTTATATTTNCACTACCTGCAGAGTTGCACATTCTACGGTTATGGGAATTTACCTGTGTGTTGTTATGATTCTCCTGAAGTGAGTTGGGTGAAAAGTTCTTATGTGATGAAGTGTAAAAATATTAATGATTTCGGAGTTATGATGAACATCGTGTTCTATCGTATATTAGCACATTGGGTGCAGTGAGTAGCATGGAAATACGAAGTGAGGATCAAGGTTGCAGTTCAGTGTTGGAAAGGATGTCACAGGCTCGGATGAGCAAGGAAAAGGTTGAATGATTAAGTAAATTGGTATTGTTTTCAGCGTCACTTGAAATCGATGTGTTGTGAATGGGCTTTGCATCCTGGTCAGGGATTCTTGATCGCCTTTTAGCGTTAGTGCGACTGATGGTTTAGAGGTGCGGAACCGATATTTATTTTGGAAGATTGTGGGAGCGTGTCCCACAGGAAGATTGCATAAGTGTGACATGTAGTCACTTGATGGGCTAAAGATTTAGACCAAGTTTGGGGACTGTGGTAATGGCATTAAATTGAGAATTTAGGCCTGGAGGGCACTTTGTTTATTGGGTCATGAACTGAGGAGGTTACTCCGGTTATGATGGTTGTTCTTATGTGTTATGAGGAAAAGTGGGTTACTATGGACCTTTGAAAGGTTGTTAGCCAAGTTGGTGCAATCAGAATTCGGCTTGAGATCAGTGGATTGATTTACATGTGAGCAGGGCTTTATATCAGGCCAGTTGTGTACGTTTTGGCGAGCGTTCCTTATGGAGGAACAGTCGGGGTGTTATTTTGTCATCAACTATTCTAGGTAATGATGTGTTGCGCCGTATGAATTATGAGACGGCTTGGTAAATTCTTATGTGTTAAGGTTCCGCGTGACAATGATGTTATGTGAGCGGAGTGGCTCCTGAGATTCAGATCTTGTGTCGCACCTTAGTGGTGCTTGAGTTTTGTGGCCTATAGCGCTATGTGTTTTCTCAGGGATGGTATTATGCACTTAGCGTGCTTACGATCGAAATTCGATACTTTTATTGTAATGAGCAGATTTAGCTCGAAGTCCAATCTCCTTATGTGAGATCTATGTGTGGATCGGGTGGCACGCCGCCATGGGTATGTTATTCGGATCGGGTTGCGCGCCGCAACACTGTGATGTCGAGTCTAGTTTCCATATGCTATTCCTTTATGTGTTTCGCTTCCTATCTTCTAAGGAAAGTCCGTATTAGTGCGGGGTCTAGATAATTCCTTCCAGAGTTCGATTTCCTGTTTGTGTTGTGTTCGGATTGGTGGCCTATTGGCGCATGTTAGCATCATATGAGATTTTAACAATTTCTGGGGTGGCTTATTGCCTGAGTAGTTGTATCGGATGAGACGAGATCCGTTGATCTAGGATTCTGTGCAATCCAGCTATGTGAGGTATGTTATGGAGATAAGACCATTATAGGGTACAGAATGAGGTGAAGGCCTTGTCAGGAGTATAGACCTAATGATTTGTTGACTCGGCAATCGATTATGAATGTTGGTACATCTCTTCGTAATGGCGATATGGTAAAGGTTAGAGTAAGACCTGTATACATCATGGGGTGCAATGGGAGCACCAGATTAGTAGGATTTTGACTAAGTGGATCAGGAAAAAGGTCATTGTGGCCCTACGAGTGGGTAATGCAAAGTGTGAATTCAACAAAGTTATGCAATCGTGTTTGAGTACAGCGTATGGTGATTGATATGGTGATCGTATGTTGGAAACAGGCCTGGCATAGGATTCCGGATGTTGGAATCGGGCTCTAAGGCTTAATTGCTTGAATTAAAGGGAATATCTTCAGAATTTATCGAGCTAGCATGCTCAGCTAAGTTGTGGTAGCACGGGAAGGTGCATGAGGTGCTAAACAGCGATTTCAGACTACTTCAGTATGGTTCTCAGCACATTCGAGGACGAACGTATGTTTAAGTGGGAGAGAATGTAACGACCCGACCGGTCGTTTCGCGTGCTAGCGCTCCGTTCAGCAGTCGGAGGCCATGAACAACTTCATTTCTGGTATTATGACTGGTACGCGTGGTCGGAATTGAATTTCGGGAAGTTCGGAGTTGATTTGGGAAGAGAATCCTCATTTCGGAAGCTTAAAGTTGAAAGAATGAACTAGGATTGGAATTTTGAGTAAACGACCTCGGAAACGGGATCTGAAGGTTCCAGCAGGTTCGTATGATGATTTCGGACTCGGACGTATGCCCGGATCGGGTTTTGGATAACCCGGGAGCATTTTGGCGCCTAATGTGGAAGTTAGCATTTTAGAAGGAATTTCTTAAGTTTGGCTTGAAGTGCATTTCAGTGTTATCGATGTCCGTTTGGGATTTCGAGTCTGGGAATTGCTCCGTATGGTGATTCTGGAGTTGGGAGCGCGATCGGAAGTGAATTCGGAGGTCCGTAGGTCATTTTGAAGCCATTTGGCTAAAGATAGAAATTTGAAGGTTTTTGGGAAGTTTGACTGGAGGTTGACCTTTTGATATCGGGTTCGGAATCCAATTTCGAAAGTTGGAGTAGGTCCGTAATGTCAAATATGATTAGTGTGCAAAATTTGAGGTCAATCGGACGTGGTTTGATAGGTTTAAACATCGGAAATAGAATTTGGAAAGTTCAAAGTTCATAAAGCTTGAATCGGGGTGTAATTCATGGTTTTAGCGTTGTTTGTTATGATTTGAGGCCTCGAGCAAGTCCGTAATGTGTTTTGGGACTGGTTGGTATGATTGGTTGGGGTCCCGGGGGCCTCGGGTGGATTCCGGGTGGTTAACGGATCGAAATTGGAATTTGGAAGAGAGCTGAAGGCATCTGGTTGCTGGTGTTTTCGCTTCTGCGGTTGGTGACCGCAGAAGCGGCACCGCATAAGCGAACGGGGAGCCGCAGGTGCAGTTTTTGGTCCAAAGCTTGAGGACCGCAGATGCGGTCGAAATTCCGCAGAAACGGAACTGCATCTGCGGAAGGGGCATCACAGAAGCGAGAAAGGGCGGCATGGGAAGGAGCCGCAGAAGCGGCCTTTAGACCGCATAAGCGGAATCGCTAATGCGGCATGGCTTCCGCAGAAGCGGAAATGACTGGAAGCAGAACCTTGTTTTAAATCGTGGGATTGAGTTCATTTCTCCCATTTCTTCATGGCTTGGGCGATTTTTGGGGAGCTTCAAGAGAGGGTTTTGTCATCAATGTTGAGGTAAGTTATCCCCACCACTTTTGAGTTGAATATATCAATTATATATGGGTTTAAGCATGGAAATTAGAGTAAATATTGAGGTTTTGGTTGAAAACCTAGAAAATTATAATCTTGGATTTTAGCCACGATTTTGAGTATGGAATTAAGAGAAAATTATAAATTTGAGTTCCTAAGGTCATGGGTAATCTTTATCTTCGAAAAATTTCGGATTCCGGGCACATGGGCCCGAGGGTATTTTGGTCATTTCTCTAAGCGGAGTTGGGATAATTTGAAATGTTAACGAGTATTTGAGCATGTTCTCATTAGTTTGTCGTTAAATGGCTAGTTTTGGGGCATTGTGCGTCGGTTCAAGCCTTCGGAAGAATGTAGAATGCCGGTTATGAGTCTTCGGAGCGAGGTGAGTCTCCTTTCTAATCTTGTGAGGGGAAAACTACCCCATAGGTGAGGTAAATTGATTATGTTCTCCTATTTGTGGGGGGCTACGTACGCACGAGGTGACGAGAGTCCGTGCGTAGCTACTATTATGCTATTGTCCGGGTAGTCTAGAACCCAAAAAACATGTTATACTTGGATTACTGTGAACCCATTGATAGTGGAATTGTTTTAATCACCTTGAATTGGTAAAGTAATTTAAAAAGAGATTTAATATTAATTTTCCCTGAAATGTTAAAAGAGAGAAACTTGTCTATTTGGATGATTATCCTCGATAAACTCTTAATTTCCTACTTGAGCATGTATTTTATGTGTGCCTGCGTCGCATGGATGATTCGCGAGCAGGATATGTGTTTATTCATGGAACGGGCCGAACGCCTCGGTGAGAATAGATGCATCTATGGTTCGTGCCGCTCGACCCTCGGCAGTGCACAATTTACATTTCTGTTGGAGCGGGCCGTCGACCTCGGCATGATTTGCGCGTGTTTATCGGTTACTTGAAAATTTTAAATGTGGAATCGGCCCTATGTGGCTTGATATAAACTGATAAGATAATAAAGAACAAACTTTAGGAGCCCTGGATTTATTGTTGAAGGTGTTTACCTATTTTTTTTCTGGCTTCACAATCAGAACTTCTATACAAATCCATGATTTTCCTCGCACTTATAGAACATTGCTAATTGACCTCTAGTGAGTGTCGGAGTTGGCCATCTCGTCTCTACCCCTTCGGGATTAGCCGGGATACTCACTGAGTACACGTTGATTACGTACTCATACTACACTTCTGTGCATTTTTGTTGCACAGGTATATATACCTCTAGCAGCCTATTGGGCGTAGCAGCGCGGACGACTCTGGGACTAGGTGAGCTGCACTGTTCGAGACGACCCGCAGCCAGTGTAGTTCCTTTCAGCATTTTATTATTTATTCCCTGTCCACTGTATTTCGGACAGATGTTGTATTTTACTTCCTTATCGATAGTTGCTCATGTACTTGTGACACCGGGTTTCTGGGATGGGTTTCAACGGATTTGTACTAATTGTTATTATTTAAATTTGAATTCAAGTAGTGAACTTTTATTTATGTAAATGGAAGGAAAAACCTTAGATTTTCAAAAGTATTAAAAGAGGAGTTAATTGATAATCTAGTTGGCTGGCCTGACAGAGGTGTCCGGCGCCACCACGACCCTTAGTGGATTTTGGGTCGTGACAGCTCCAGTATTGGTTTTGCCATCAGCTTCAGGTTTATATACCGTGTATTGTGATGCTTCGAGAGTAGGGATTGGTTGTGTGTTGATGCAGGAGGGTAGAGTTATTGCTTATGTTTCTCGTCAGTTGAAGCCCCATGAGAAGAACTACCCCGTTCATGACTTGGAGTTGGCTGCCATAGTTCACGCGTTGAAGATTTGGAGGCATTATTTGTATGGCGTATCTTGTGAGGTGTTCACCGATCATCGCAGTCTTCAGTATTTGTTGAAGCAAAAGGATCTAAATTTGAGGCAGCAGAGGTGGTTGGAGTTATTTAAGAATTATGACACCACTATATTGTACCATCCGGGAAAGGCCAATGTGGTGGCCGATGCTTTGAGCCGAAAGGCAGTGAGTATGGGGAGTTTGGCATATATTCCAGTTGGGCAGAGACCTCTTGCGGTTGATGTTCAGGCTTTGGCCAATCGGTTCGTGAGGTTGGATATTTCGGAGCCTAGTTGGGTATTGGCTTGTGTGATTTCTCGGTCTTCCCTATATGAGCGCATCAGAGAGCGCCAGTATGATGATCCACACTTACTTGTCCTTAGGGATAGAGTTCTGCATGATGATGCCAGGGCTGTGACTATTGGAGATGAAGGGGTATTGAGGATGTAGGGCCGGATTTGTGTGCCCAATGTAGATGGGCTTCGGGAGTTGATTCTTGAGGAGACCCATAGCTCGCCGTATTCTATTCATCCAGGAGCCGCAAAGATGTATCAGGATCTGAGACAGCATTACTGGTGGAGGAGAATGAAGAAAGATATTGTGGGAATTGTAGCTCGGTGTCTCAATTGTCAGCAGGTGAAATATGAGCATCAGAGACCGGGTGGCTTGCTTCAACGGATGGATATTCCAGAGTGGAAGTGGGAGCGGATCACTATGGACTTTGTAGTTGGGCTTCCACGGACTTTGAAGAAGTTCGATGCTATTTGGGTGATTGTGGATAGGCTGACCAAGTCCGCGCACTTCATTCCTATCTGTACTACTTATTCTTCAGAGCGGTTAGCAGAGATATATATCCGAGAGATTGTTCAGTTGCATGGTGTCCCAGTTTCTATCATTTTAGATCGGGGCACCGAATTTACTTCCCAGTTTTGGAAGTCTGTTCAGCGGTAGTTAGGTACGCAGGTGGAGTTGAGCACAACTCTTCCCCCTCAGACAGACGGGCAGTCCGAGCGCACTATTCAGATATTGGAGGATATGCTACGCGCTTGCGTAATTGATTTCGGAGGGTCATGGGATCAGTTTCTACCGCTTGCAGAGTTTGCTTATAACAACAGCTACCAGTCGAGTATTCAGATGGCTCTATATGAGGCTTTGTACGGGAGGCGGTGTAGATCTCCAGTGGGTTGGTTCGAGCCCGGTGAGGCTAGGCTATTGGGGACAGATTTGGTTCAGGATTCTTTAGATAAGGTGAAGGTGATTCAGGAGAGACTTCGTATAGTGCAGTCGAGGCAAAAGAGTTATGCTGACAGGAAGGTTCGAGATGTGTCCTACATGGTTGGTGAGAAGGTTGTGTTGAAGGTTTCGCTCACGAAGGGTGTTATGAGATTTGGAATGAAAGGGAAGTTGAGTCTGCGGTTCATTGGGCCTTTTGAGGTACTTCGGAGGATTGGGGAGGTGGCTTATGAACTTGCCTTGCCACCCAGCTTGTCGAGTGTGCATCCGGTGTTCCATGTTTCCATGCTCCGGAAGTATATTGGAGATCCCTCTCATGTTCTGGATTTCAGCACGGTTCAGTTGGAGGGTGATTTGACTTATGATGTGGAGCCAGCAACCATTCTGGAGCGTCAGGTTTGGAAGTTGAGGTCAAAAGATATAGCTTCAGTGAAAGTGCAGTGGAGAGGTCGGCCCGTGGAGGAGGCTACCTGGGTGACCGAGCGGAAAGTGTAGAGCAGATATCCTCACTTGTTTGAGGCTTCAGGTATGTTTCTTGACTCGTTCGAGGACGAACGTTTGTTTAAGTTGGGGAGGATGTGACGACCCGGCCAGTCGTCTCATGAGTTACCGCTCTGTTTCCCCCATTTCTGCTTCTTTATGCTCTGTTATTCGTGTTTTGTGGTATCGGGTTGGTCGGATCGAAACCGGAATGATTTTGGTAAGGTTTGAGACACTTAGTCTATTTTAATGAAGTTTAAATTGGAAAAGTCAACCGGATGTTGACTTATGTGTTAGAGGGCTCGGGTGTGAGCTCCGATGGTTCGGTTAGCTTCAGGAGGTGATTTATGGCTTAGGAGTGTGATCGGGATGGGTTTTGGAGGTTTGGAGTGGATTTAGGTTTGAATTGGCGAAGTTGATATTTCGCAATTTCCGGTTGGTAGGCGAGATTTTGATATAGGGGTCAGAATGTAATTCCGAGAGTTGCAGTAGCTTCGTTGTGTCATTTGGGATGTGTGTGCAAAATTTCAGGTTATTCGGACGTGGTTTGGTTGGGTTTTTGATCAAAAAAGGAATTCGGAAGATTTTTAGAAACTTAGGCTTGAATCCGAGGTGTTTTGGTTGATTTGATGTTGTTTGAAGTGTTTTGATGATTGGAACAAGTTTGAATAAGGTATTAGGTTATGTTTGTGCTTTTGGTTGAGGTCCCGGGGGCCTCGGGGTGATTTTGGGTGGTTAACGGAGAGTTTGAGGTGTTATTGCAGCTATTGGATTGCTGCTTCTGGTGTTTTCGCACCTGTTGTTTGGGGACCGCAAGTGCGGCGCCGCACGTGCGGAAAGGGAGCCGCAAAAGCGGATTTGAGAGGAAGAGCCAGGAGCCGCAGATGCGGGCGATTGACCGCACCTGCGAAGGCGTAGGTGCGGAGAGTTGACCGCAGATGCGGTATTTTGCCCGTTAGTGATTTTCGCAGATACGGAGGTATGACCGCATATGCGGTACCGCAGAAGCGGCTATAGTGCCGCAGATGCGAAATAACAGGACAGGAGAATTAAAAGAAGTCCTTCGAGAATTTTGGGTTATTTCACCATTTTTGACTTCGGCTTTGGAGCTTTTTGGGCGATTTGAAAGAGGGATTTCAAGGGAACTTCATTGAGGTAAGGATTTTGGACCTAAAACTCATTCTTATGATATTATTTCATGGATTAGAGCTAGA
This sequence comes from Nicotiana attenuata, assembly GCF_001879085.1. Lineage (NCBI taxonomy): Eukaryota > Viridiplantae > Streptophyta > Magnoliopsida > Solanales > Solanaceae > Nicotiana > Nicotiana attenuata. The sequence goes on from NW_017671232.1 coordinate 318,109, forward strand.
ATTTATGGAAATTAAGGGTGAAATTTGGGGGAAGCTAGGGTTTAGGATTGGGGACCTATGATTGAGGTTTTGATGGACCATTTGAGGTCGGATTTCTGAGTTTTTGGTAAGTATGAACTCGTGGGAAGTTAAGGAATCTATTGGTGTAAGAATTTCTGAATTTCGAGACGTGGGACCGGGGGTCGAGTTTTGGTAATTTCGGGATTTGTGCTAATTGTTGATTATTTTTGCTTGGGCTTCGTTCCCTTATCATATTTTGACGTCCTCGTTCTGATTTTGGATAGATTCGACGCGCGTGGAGGACGATTCGAGGGGAAAAGGCGCCGTGAGCTAGGGATTTAGCCGGTTCGAGATGAATAATGATTGTAAATGATGTTCTGAGGGTTTGAAACCCCGGATTGCACATCGTAGTGCTATATTGAGGTGAGGCACATGCTTGATGACGAGCGTGGGGTCGTGCACTATTAGGGATTGTGACTTGGTCCGTCCCGATTGATGATTTTACCGTGTATTTGACTGAAATCTATTTTCTATCATCATTATTTGGGCTGAAGTCCATATTTGGGCTTCGTGCCAACTATTTGAACCCTTAGGGGATTTTTATTGATATTTTCCTCACTGTTTTGACTTTAAACTTAAACTCAGTCCTGTTATTTTCCACTGTTTTCATACTCAGCCATGTTTTCTCAGTTTTAAGACTTGAAATGATATTTTAAAATGATGTTTGGGCTGAGAAATACTGTTTTACTATTGTCCGAGGGGTTTGTGAGGATTTTTGACTGAGTAAGGCCGAGGGCCTATGTTGTGAGGAAACGCTGATACTGATTTGAGGTCGAGGGCCTGAGATATGTACGCCACGAGGTGGCTTGATTGATATGAGGCCGAGGGCCTAGTTTGTGATTTCACGAGATGGCTTGTTATTGCGCTTGGGTCGTAAGGGGCCCCTCTAGGAGTCTGCACACCCCCAGTGAGCGCGGGTACCCATTGTGATGTGAGATTGAGCCCGGGGGGCTGGTATTGTTTCTGAGATGTTGCCCGAGGGGCGGATTTGTGGATACTGTGCCCGAGGGGCGATCTTCTATTTGTTTACTTTATCTTAATTGCCTGTCAGTTACCTGTTTACTTGTTGGAAAAGGATTTTACTTATCTCTTCACTGATTTACTGTTCTTAAATGATTTTACTGCTTCATTATAGAATGCCTTGTGCCTTTACATGTTTTCTTACTTTCAGTCATTATTTACATTTGTTACTCATTGAGTTGGAGTACTCACTTTACTCCCTGCACCCTGTGTGCAGATTCAGGCATAGCTGGTCCCGCTCCCGAGTGTTGATTCATTCCAGCTTCAGGCGGTTCTTCGAGGAGTCTTTAGGTAGCTGTTGGCGTTTGCAGCCCAGAGCTCCTCCCTATCTCTTTCCTTTTATATTCTTAGTTCAGTACTAAGCTCTGTAGTTACATTTGAGTATTCAGTGTTGTTAGATGCTCGTGACTTGTGACACCCCGGTTAGGGCTGTGTTGGGTTGTACTTTCGCACTTTATTGGTATTATCCGCTACCTAATATTATTAAATCATGTTTTAGACTGCTTTATGTTGTTTAACTGTTTAAAAAGGTAAATTGGGTTTAGTTGGCTGGCCTTGTCTTCACGAGAGGCGCCATCATGACCGGGTTGGGATTTAGGGTCGTGACAGTTATTCTCTGGGACCATACTCTTGTTAATGCCCACAGTTTCATGCGTAGGAATCAAGAGATCAGTGCTACCATTGAGGTAATCCCCACTCACCAGTCTTGGTTATTTACTTCTATATATGCTAGTATTAAAATTAGCCATAGAAATGAAACGTGGGATAATCTTATCAACATGCATGATAGTTATAAGGGTCCATGGCTTGTCGGGGGAGATTTTAATGATGTCTTAGATTCAAACGAAAAATTAGGGGGTAACATTGATAACTGTAATCGCACAAAGCACATATGGGGCTGCATCAACAAATGTGGCCTCATTGATCTTGGCTTTAAGGGTTGTAATTACACGTGGAGCAATCGTAGAAGGAAATAATGGGCTTATTATGGAAATACTGGATAAAATTTTCGCTAAAAGTGAATGGATCAGTTGCTTCCCTAATGGTACAGTCACACACCTGCCCAAAACCCACTCTGACCATAACCCTCTACTTCTTCAACTAGTTCCAAAACCAACCACATCACTGCCTAGACCTTTTAGAATGGAAACCTATTGGTGTAGGCACCCTAGTTTTAATAACCTAGTAGAAGAAAATTGGAAAAACTCCAACTATCAAGAATATTCTAACTCCTTCCTTGATAGTGTTAAAGTATGGAAAAATAATATTTTTGGCGATATATTTAGGAAGAAAAAAAGAATTCTTGCTAGGATAAAAGTTATCCAGGAATCAAAGCATTATTATAGTACATTCCTTCAAGAATTGAAGCGCTCTTTACAAATCGAATATAATAATTTCCTCAAAATTGAAGACGACTATTGGAAACTTCGAGCTAGAATCTCATGGGTTCAAGAGGGTGATGCTAATACAAAATTTTTCCATATCATGGCAACTAACAACAGAAGGAAGAATAAATTCACGTTCTTTAAAAACGACCAGGGCAACTAGATCAATAATCCATTAGAAATTCTAAAGTATACTCAAAAATACTTACTCAACAGTACAACATCTCATTATTCAACTAACTGGTTGAGCATTCGCCAAGATCCTTCAATTTTCCATAAAACTGACCTAAGGAACTTGGATAATCCCTTAATGCCTTCTGAAGTCACAAATGCATCTTCTCATTTAAACCCTTTAAAGCCCCAGGGTCGGATGGTATTCACCCCTTCTTCTATCAAAAATACTGGAAAATAGTGGGGCCATCAGTCATTAACTTAAGCATGCAAATATTCAGAAACAATTCCCTCCCAATGAATATTAATAATACTTATATATGCTTTATTCCAAAAATCCATAATGCTAATAATCTAAAAAACTTTAGACCTATAGGCCTTTGCAACACAATTTACAAAATAATTACTAAGATCATTGCTAATAGAATAAACCCCTTTTTAAATATTTGATTAGCCCTTTTCAAGAAAGCTTTATTAAAGGGAGAGGTGCTAGTGATAATGCAATCATAGTTCAAGAAATCATCAATCAACTAAAAGAATAAAAGGGAAATAGTCCAATATGATTCTGAAACTAGATTTAGAAAAGGCTTTTGACCGACTAGAGTGGTATTTCATCTATCGTACCCTTAAATTCTTCAACTTCCCAACATCCGTCTCTAAATTAATCATGAACTACATCTGTACAAGTAATATAGCTATTCTAGTCAATGGCTCTATGACTGAAATCTTCAACCCAAGCAGAGGTATTAGGCAAGGATGCCCCTTATCTCCTTATATTTTTATTCTTTGTATGAAAATGTTTTCCCGGCTTATCTCCTATCAAGTAGATATTTACCAATGGGATCCCATACATCTAAGCACTCGAGATCCGGGCATATTCCACTTATTTTTTGCTGATGACCTTAATGGCTAGGATTAATGGAAAAACTTGCAACTCCATAAAAAATAATCTTGCTCTATTTTGCAAATTATCCGGGCAAAATATTAACCTCCAAAAATCCAAGATCATCCTTTCGAAGAATTGTTCCCCTAATCTAGCAAAGGAGGTAGCCAACATCTTCAACATCAAAATAAGCAACTCTTTTGGGAAATACCTAGGGTACCCTATCCTCCATAATCAACCAACTCACAAAGATTACCAATTTATAATTGATAACATGTTCCTGGAAAGCTAAGTTCCTAAATATTGCTGGAAGAACAACTCTTGCAATATCTACCCTCAACTCAATTCCAAGCCACACTATGCATTATACTTACCTCTTAGCTAAAACCCTAAAGCAATTAGACCGTATTCAACGCAATTTTATTTGGGGCTCCACCAGTGAATCAAAAAAGATTCATTATGTAAGCTGGTCCAACATTAATAAGCAAAAGATCAAGGGGGGCTAGGATTAAAAACAGCCAAAACCAAGAGTTCAATTTCATTAAGCAACCTAGCATGGAGAACCATGACTAATGCCTCATCATTATGGTCTAGACTTCTTATTCACAAATATGCCAACAATAATCCAATAATCAACACCTCCTTCATTTAGAAAAGTATCCTTAAGGGGTGGTCGATTTGTTCAAAAGGTATCACATGGCAACCCAGTAAAAACTCACACCTCAGTCTTTGGTACTCCAATTGGATTCCAAACCATCTTCCTTTACGCTTATATATTGAAGGCCCTCTTAAAAAAGAAGAATCAACCATGAAGGTTAAAGACATCATTTCTAAAAACCAATAGGATCTTACAAAAATCTCCTTCCAAATTCCTAAGGATATTAAAACAAATATTAATCAAATTTCTATGCCCTTAAAGGCTGAGACTAATGACACCCCGATATGGAACCTCAACTCTAATGGTTGTATTACAAGTAAACCGTGCTCAAAATACTACAAAATACCACTAACCATCAATTCAACTTCATGTGGATTTGGAAGCTAAAATGCCCAAATAAAATTAGATTATTCATTTGACAATGCCTCCACAATAAAATTCCTTGTCGCCAATATTTATACCACATAAGCATTAATATAGATAGCAATTATGTCACGACCCTGGTTCGCCCTCCGTGAACCATCGTGACGGCACCTAGTCTCTACGGCTAGGTAAGCCTAACAATGCGGAATATAAACAACAATTGCGGGAGAAAAAATTTAGAAATCGAAATAATAAAATAAAACAGTGTTTAAGATGCCGCCTGGCACATAACAGTACAAAATCTCAACCTAACACTCCCAAAATCCGGAACCCCATGAATCACAATCTAAGAGATACATAAGAAGCTCTAACTCCAGAATGTCTAACAAAAAGGAAAACTACTGAAGGGCTATACTTATTACAGAAAGATAGAAAGGGACTCTTCTGTCTGCGGACGCGGCAAATATACCTCGAAGTCTCTAAAGAAGCGTCTCGCCTCAAGGATGATAAGACTGAGTGGAAGTACCTGGATCTGCACAACAAAAATGTGCAGAAGAGTAGCATGAGCACACCACAGCGGTGCCCAGTAAGTATCAAGACTAACCTCGGTAGAGTAGTGACGAGGAACAGTCAAGACACCTACCGGTCCAATAAATTATACAAATATAGGAACAACGGAACATGATGTATATGTAAAGACTACACGAAACGGCTAACAATACTACATTCACAATACGGGAAGAAAACAGCAAGTAACAACAGAAATACAAAAATAATGACATAGAAGAGTGAGCGAAAACACAAACCCAAATCCTAAATTCACAATACAGTAAAGGTAAGCAATAACTCAGGTCCTACGACAGTGTTCACATCAGGTCTTATCCTACAATTTCCACGAAGTACCGAATCTCGGACAAATTACAGCTCACGAGTCCCAGCACCTGAAATCTAACATTTGGCATCATGTGCCCCCATCAACCTCATGGTCATGCTGACAACTCACTTGTTAACTAGAGCCACTTTCACACATATAACAAGTAAACAAGGGTGTACATCTATACTCAGCAGCATCAGGAGGGCTTCACATCCAATAGGAGTGTTCAACTACGTGTATGCTTGTGCAAGTGCTTTAACATAGTTCCTACCAGCTAATAAGCGTAAGGAAAAGAATGGACAACACGTAAGATGTTTCCTCACAACTTCCACGAGATAAAGCTCATACAGGTAAGCGTACCACAACATAATATTAAACAACAAGAATGCCCCCAGGCTATAACAAATAATCACAATCAATCCCTGACATAGCCCACCTTGTCTCGCCACGTGTGCAAATAATAACATAATAAGTACCCGCCACACGTGCATCATAATGTTCCCACCTTGTCTCGCCACATGCGTAACCCACATATAAGCATATATATACATACCCCACCTTGTCACGCCGCATGTACAATATATCAATAGTAGCAATAGTACGACAGAAACCTTGTGCAACCCCATAACAATAGCCGTACGACAGAAACCTCGTGCATCACAATATCAAAAACCGCACGGCAGAAACCTCGTGCACCACCACAACAAGTACGACAACAACAATGACAATATATACAAGAACACGACAAGTAAATCAACTCAAGAACTTTCGATCACAGACAGACGGTAAAACTAGCTCACAAGGAATAACCACAATAGAGAATACTAAGCGTGATAAGAACAACTCGACAAGGGAGAAAATAATATGAAGCAACGACCCCATAATATGTAATCCAACAACAAGGAAGCTAACAGGAATTAAATAATTCCAAATATGGAAATGTCAACTAAATATAGATCCTCTAAACCTCTTCTAAGGTTGGGCAATTATGAAGAATATACAATAATTTCCATTAAGGATGAGCAGTTATGAAAGATAGTATGATAATAGAAGAGGCAAAAATCTTCAGTTAAGCAAAATAAGTGTCAAATAGGCAATAAGAATGAATCCCGAGCAATTTATTCCAATTAGAGCATGTAGAGGTGAAACTAGTAAGTGGAAAACTCAAGCATATCAAGTACACATTCATACACAGTGAATATAAGGACCTAAGAACCCTAAAAGGCCAATTTTTTTCCACAAATAAGTCCGAGCATGCACTCGTCACCTTGCGTACACGAACTACAATCAACACAATAGACTCAAATCCTAAGGGAAAGTCCCCCACACAAGGTTAGGCAAGATACTTACCTCGAACCGGCTCAAAATCAACTCGAAACCACGTTCTTGCCACGGGTACTCAACTCCGAATGGACCAAATCTATTCAATTCAATTGCATAATGTAAATAATATTTCAAGTAACTGATTCTACAAATAAATTCTAAGCTACTACGCGAAATTAGGTGAAATGACCAAAATGCCCCTCGGTCCCACATCTCGGAATTGGGTAAAATTTATATTTTCAGAATCCTCATACTCTCACGAGTCTATACATATTAAGAACACTGAAATCAGAGTTCAATTGACCCCTCAAATACCCATTTTAAGGTCCCTTAATCTCAAGCCCTAACTATCCATTTTGCACTGATTTTTCCTATTTTTTCACCACTAATTAGACCTTTAATCACATATAAATGAGTTATAAAGTCAAGAGTATTAACTCCAAGTGATTCCCCTTTGGTTTACTCAAAAACCTCCTTCAAAAGCTTCAATCCCGTTCAAAAATGGTGGAAATTTGCTTCTGCCCAGCGCCTAACCGATAAATTTATGACGGGTCTAAATTGGGATACGCTAACGTCCTTATGGATACGCTAGCGTATTCTGTTAAGGGAGTTTCGTTACTCTAGCACCGGTCGAGATACGCTAGCGTATCTCGTTAAGGTAGTGGGGTGACGGTGAGATTCAGGAAGATGCGCTTGCGTTCCCAGAGATACGCTTGCGTCACTGGTTGTGACGAGTGGGATACGCTAGCGTGAGGAAGGAAGCGCTAGCGCAAAGTGTTTTTAGGCGGACCGGAGTTGAATGAGTTACGCTAACACCTACTTGAGTACACTAGGGTTACTTATTTAGTGACGACGTTTTTGTGGTCTTTTGGTCGTTAGAGGGTTTCTGGTTTTCACGGGCAACTCGTAGGCTTTATGTGGGCTCAGGAGGCTCTGGAGTTGGTTTGGATGGTTTTATAGGGTATTCATCATTCAAACTTGTTCCAACCTTCGGAACGCTCAAAACAACATCAAAGCACCAATTGTTCATCGGATTCAAGCCTATGAATTCCAAAAACTCTCAAATTACGCTTTCGATCAAAAAGTCTATCAAACCTCATCCAAATAACCTGAAATTTTGCACACATGTCACATTCAACACTAAGGAGCTACTACAACTTCCGGAATTCCATTCTGACCCCGATATCAAAATCTCACTATCGAACCAGAAACTTCGAAAATTCAACTTTCCGCATTTCAAGCCTAAATTAGCTACGGACCTCCAAAACACAATCCGAACGCACGCCTACGTCCAAAATCACCATACGAAGCTGTTGAGATCACCCAAAACCCATTCCGGGGCCGTTTACTTGAAAGTCCAATTCCGGTCAAATTCTTACCGTTCAAACTTCCAAAACTAGATTCCTTCTTCCAATTTGACTCTAAATCATCCATTAACTGAATTCAACCATGCACGCAAGTCGATACTCATATTATGAAGCTGTTCCAGACCTTACGCTGCCGAATAGAGCTTAGTTTCTCAAAATGACCGGTCGGGTCATTACATCCTCCCCCTCTTAAAACCAACGTTCGTCCTCAAACGTGCCAAGATTCGCCTCGAAGTCCTCAAGTCACTAAATGCACACTTCCAACATACACCCGCGGGTGATCCCACGTCACCCCATTCCACATAAACCTGACGACATCATCTCAACTGAAAATTGAGCCTTTCTAGCAATACCAATAAGCCTTAGAACCAGAATTCTCACCTTCCATCCATTTCCAAAAGACCCGATTCTAATTCCATACCCGTTATCAGTCTCAACCAGCTGTATCAATTCATACCAACACCCATATAGTACAACATGACACATCACATATAGGCCCACAGTAACAATTCTAATAACAATAACGCCCGAAATTAAATTCAGCACCGGCCATAAGCCTCATATTCAATAGGAACCCGTTTCAAACCTCCATAACACCGGCGATGATACAATAACCACGAAAACCACATAACTAAACACCCGAATCACCAAATCTCAGCTAATACCAGCGCACCCCACAAGCTAAAACTCAAGAAGCACAGAACGAGAATGACTGAATATGGAAAGGGAAACACATAAGAGAACTATCAAACAAGCCCGACAAGTACAAATTTCTCAATCAATACTAGTCTACAAAAACAATCTAACAAGAAAGAACTAAAGCATATAAAAGAATCGCAAGGACCTCAACTGATATAACCCCCACTGTGGTACACAGCCCGGTCTCAACACATCAAATCACATAAAATCACGAGGGTCCTGCCCTCAACTCTGAATCACAAGTAGGGTGTACATCAAACCAGCTAAAACTTTTTAGTAGATCAGTTTCGTCAACAAGATTACAACATGTACTGGCTCCCACACTGGTAGAGTATAAAAAATCACAGCTTGTAGCCAAAAATACTCAGAATCGCATTAAACCTACCGAAATAGACAACAGGAATTTACTGCTAGTCTCATAACTCCCAACAATGGCTAGAAATAGACGATAGACACGGCTATCACTCATAGAACCTCCCAACAGGGTAATCACATAAACAGAGTGCTAATCATGAAACGCACCCATAAATGGAGCAACAAATAGGGGAACTCACCCCGATAAGCAGAACTGTAATGAACTACGGATGGTACTCCTCTATAACAAACCGAAATCATACCTGAATGACATTCAGCTGGCGTAGTGGCCTTAAGCCTACTTTATGAAACACATCAACGAGTTGGGCCTCCCCCTCCTGGGCGCCCTCTACCCGCCTGAATACCTCGCTGTGACACATCGGCCCGAAGTCCGGGACAATCTCTCACCATATGGCTAGTATCTCCACACTCAAAGCACCCTCTCCGCTGACGAGGCTGTTGGAACTGTGCGGTATGGGTACCCCGAGACCCATGAACACCTGAGTCACCATGCAAAGCCTGAAGCGCGAACTGAACTGGCTGGCCTACAAAACGTCTACCATGTCGCACCCTGCCTCCAAAATAAGGACCAGCGGATCTCCCTGGTCTACGAGGCCTCCTCGCCTCCTCAAACTCTCTCTCCTGATCTCGTCTGCCCTCTCTCTCTCATGGCCCCGCATGTCCTCTCTCTCCCTAGACTGCATACCCTCTATCCTCCTAGCAATGCTCACCACCTGCTGATAAGAAATATCCATCTCCAACTCACGAGCCATGCTAGACCAGATGCTGGAAATAAGCCCCTCAATAAACCGACGAACCCTCTCGCGAACAGTAGAAACCAAGGCTGGGGCATGTCTAGCCAAGCTAGTGTAACGGACAACATACTCCAAGACAGTCTTAGTACCCTGGCGCAAATGCTCAAACTCTGCGCGCCATGCATCCCTGCGGCTCTGAGGGACAAACTCTTTTAGGAACATATCTGAAAACTGGGTCCAAATCAGTGAAGCTGCCTCATCCGGACTGTCTAGCTCATAGGTGCGCCACCACTCATAGGCAGCTCCTCGAAGCTAGAAGGCAGTGAAAGAAACCCCACTCGATCCTGATATACCTATAGTGCGGAGGATATGGTGACACTCCTCCAGAAATCCCAAGGCATCATCTACTGCTAACCCACTGAATACCGGAGGATCATACTTCTTGAACCTCTCAAGTCTCCGTTGCTCATCCTCTGAAGTTGTTGGCCCGTCCCCGGGCTGACCTGGGACTACAGGCTGTATAGGAATAATCTCTGGGACCTGATCAACATGCACTCGCTGCTCAGGAGTGCCGGCGGCGGGAGTTTGTGCTCCTCCCCCGGCCTGAGATGTGGCTGCAGCAAGGGGAAGTAACCCTGCCTGAGCCAAAATGGTGTACATGCTCATTGATAAGTTAGGATTTTGACGTGTTTTATGCCCCTACTTGCCTATGCTTTAAGTATAAATTGCTACAAAATAGCCCCAAAATGCTCACAGTGCTTGATTGCAGGTTTGGTCGACAAACTGACGAAATGTCAAAGATCGGCACAAAAAAGGAGTGAAACCTGCTCAAGTATCAATGACCAAGAGAATTAAGGAAAAAGGGCCTAGTGCGGACCGCGCAAAAGTGGATGCAGCCGCACTAGGAGGTTCCGAGACATGGCATATTCAGTGGAAGTGCTACGTGGCCGCGATTGGATTCTCGCGGTCCGCGGTCAGGCTACGCGGCCGCTTCACACTTTTTTGCGGTTCGCGTGACATAGATTCAGAGAGTTAACATTTCGACAACTTCAAGCAATGCGGTCCGCGCTCCTTTATGTGCGGCCGCGCTAACCTCCACCGCGGCCGCGCTGCATTTCCACACGGTCCGCGGTCCTCAACTTCAGAGAAGCAGAAACCAGAAGTTCAAGAGCCAGTGCGGCCACGGTCCTTTTTGCGCGGTCCGCACTGACCCCGTAGGGGTATTTTTTTCCAGTTTTTCCAGCCTAGTATAAATAGAACATTTTACCATTTTTAGGTTAAGTTGTATATTCTGAACGCAGCTGAGCTCGCGAGACTGGATATTGTAGCCATTTTCCGCACTTTTGCTCTTTATTATTGTAGTTTCTTCTTATTAATTAATTAATATGCTTAGTTCTTCATCTATTTCTTCAATTTCTGTATCTAGCATGAGTAGCTAAACCCATTATCTAGGGTTGTGGCTCAACCCTAGTATGGGTAATTGATGGGTGTTTCCATCTAGGGTTAGATTGATTATGGGTGTTTGCTATTTGGGCTGATTTTATGTTTTAATTTCAAATTTGTGGTTGCAAACATAAATTCAAGCTTAATGGGTTTGACCCTTCTTGAGAAAGAGAGTTTATGACCCCAAAATTGACCTAACAAGGAATTGGGATGGACTCATGAGAAATGATAGTCCCAATTAACGGGTTAAATCTCGAGAGAGTAATTACCCTACTTGAACCCTAGTTGCTTGATCTAATTGGCCTACCCAATTGGTCTCAAGAGAGTCAATTGGTCAAAATCACTCTCTCTACCAAGAGGTGTGAGAGTGGGTACAATTGTGCAACGGTTATAGCATAAGCCCCAAATATGTCAATCTATCCTTAGTAACATCTACCCGTCAATTAGCCACCTAGGTGATGTCATGACCCTAGTGCCTTTCTTCCCATTAGATACAACTTAGCAATATTCTCGAAGCACAATTTAGCTTTAATCATTAGTTTTATAATAGTAGTTATAAAAATCAAAGAAAGCAAAAAATGTTTGAAGTGACATTAGAAGCACAACCGCATCTCTAGACTAGACAGACAATACAACTCCACTACTAGATCCCTGTGGAAATTCGATCCCGAACCACTATTCGGGTAAAAGCTATTGCGTCCCGCTCTTCCTACCATGGTGTAGCGTCGAGTCGGCAGCGATCACTTTTTGGCGCCGTTGCCATGGAGCTTACGGTGTTGACTATCTGTTTGGTTAGTTTTGTGTTTTGCTTCTCTTTCCTTCTTGTTTACTAATTTTGTTTGTGTCGGTTACTCACGTACTATGGCTGTAAATGCAAACGACCCTCTTGGAAATGTGCTTGCGGGGGAGGAGGTTGAGGATATTGGAGATGAGGAGGTGCCTCTTGTACCTCCAGGACCACGAAGAGGCTACCAGGCCAATGCTAATGACAACGTCCCAGACCCTCCTCCGCCACCTCTAAGAGCGGTTCCTCGGGTGCTACCAAATCAAGGATATGCGAGTGCCATTGTTCCTCCCCGAATACGGGCGGGGAACTTTCAAATCACAAATGTTATGTTGACCTTGCTCGAGCAAAGAGGGTATATTACGGGCGCCTCCGGTCAAAATGCCTACAAGCACTTGAAGGGGTTCGTAGATACATGCTGGGGTAGCAAGCAAACAAACGTGTCCGAGGATGCGTTGAGATTGAGGCTTTTCCCGTTCTCTCTTCGGGGTAAAGCGTTGGATTGGTTAGAAAGGCTCCCCAATCATTCTATCACCACATGGGATGAATTGGCGGACAAATTTATTGCCAAGTTCTTTTCTCCAAGTCATATGGCGGCTCTTCAGGATGAGATTCTAGCTTTCAAGAAAATGCCAACGGAACCTTTGCACGAGATATGGGAAAGATATAGAACAATTGTGAAGGAGTGCCCTAACAACGACATGACCGAGGCGATGATACAACAAACTTTTTATCGGGGCATCAACACCACGAATCAATGCATTGTGAACCAACTAGCCGGAGGGAACTTCATGAAACTTTCTTACCAAGAGGCATGTGATGTACTTGATGAAATGGCTGACACCTCTTCAGCATGGCAAAGCCGAGCAAATGTACCCCAAGGTGACCCCACGGTCATCCATTTGCACAAGGAATTGAATGATCATGGCCAAGCTATTGCCGAGCTTACAACAACTATGAATCAATTGGCGAAGGCGCAATTGCAACAAGTCCAAAACCCGCGCCAAGTCAATGCAATGGAAGGTGTTTCTATGCTAAAAAGGAGGCAAAGAGGGCAACAATAACCTCAAGGTAATTGTGAGCAATTTGATAACAACAATGATGGTCGTGGTTATTCGAATGAGTGCTATGATAATCAAAGCGAAGAATGTCAATATGTCAATAACTACCAAGGGAATAGAGGAAATCAAAGGAATCAACAATGGCGTCCCCAAGGAAATTGGGGCAATCAAAAAGATGGTGGTATTTGGAATAATAACAACCAACAACAAGGCGGTGGCAATTGGAACAATAACAATCAAAACAACAATTGGGGTAACCAAGGTAACAATCAAGGCAATTGGAACGGA
>NW_017671233.1:0-29316 GCF_001879085.1 Nicotiana attenuata
TCCACAAAAGAACCAATCTCATGATTGGCACAATTATCAATCAATATGTGGATGTTTGGTAATGGGAAGTTATCCTTCGGACTCGTCTTGTTGAGATCACGGTAATCAACGCACACCCTGGTCTTACCATCCTTCTTTGGTACAGGCACAACATTGGCTAACCAGGTGGGATACCGTGTGACCCGAATGACCTTTGCCTCGAACTGCTTGGTGACCTCTTCTTTGATCTTCACACTCATATCAGTTTTAAATTTTCTCAGCTTCTGCTTGACAGGGGGAAATGCCGGGTCAGTGGGCAATTTGTGAACCACCAAGTCAGTGCTCAGACCTGGCATGTCGTCATACGACCATGCAAAAACATCTTTGTACTCCAACAGTGCTTTTATTATCTCTTCTCTAAGCTGTGGTTCAAGATGGACACTTATTTTAGTTTCCCGGACATTATCTTGATCCCCTAAGTTGATTGCTTTTGTATCATTCAGGTTAGGTTTGGGTTTTTCTTCAAAATGGCTTAATTCTTTACTGATTTCCTCAGAGGCTTCCTCATCATCATATTCCACATCGTCATCACACTCAATTTCTTGTATTATTATTTCAGAATTAGATTGGCATTTAAGATTGGGCCGGAGATTCCTCATGCATGTCATGTCACTGAAACCAGCATAAAAAGGACTATAGAAGAAAGAAAATAAAAACAAAAATGAAAATTATCAGGAATAAAAGAAGGGAAATTGCATTTCATTGAAAGTTAAAGATAACAAGGTTTAACTCATCCAAACGGACGGAACATAGAATCTGAATTACAACCCTGGATACTGGAAATAATCCAGATTAAACTGAAAGAAAAATCAAAGCCGACTACCAAGACTCCCTCCGAGTAGGAAGATGAGTAGCTTCCCAATTGTTGATCTTTGCACTGGGCCCCATGAATTGCACGTCCGCCTTGCTCGATCCCTCTCTAGCTTCTACCATATATTCCTCGTCGAACAGCTTTTCAAACCTTTCAAGCAACTCCTTATCAGGACCAACCATAGAACTGGGCATTGTTGTTGCTGGGCGCTTCTTAGTACCAGGCCTGACAAAGGATCGGATGAAACGGGGGACATGCTTTGGAAGAACCCATGCTCTCTGTTTCAACTTTCTAGCTCGCCTTATGTCTGCAGCTGTAGGCTTGAACCCCAAACCAAAGGTATCCATGTTTTTGGGAAGAGACACCGGTTGTACGATACCTTGCAGAGACGCACCCAAACCCTTGCCAGGTACGAAGCCATTCTTCAACATCTCAGAAGCCACCATGACTGATGCTGCTGCTACCTTCGGAATTGGAACACACTCCCCTTCTGGGATCTTTTCAACTGAGACTACATCAATAACCTGATAGACCCACGGCCCCTTGTCGTCTTCAACTTCGATGAAGGGTATAATGGCATCATTCTGGGCACAAAAACCATCCTCGCCGTGCACTACAATTTCCTGTCTGTCCCATTCAAATTTAACCATTTGGTGCAGGGTAGATGGCACTGCCTTGGCGGCATGAATCCAGGGTCGGCCTAGCAAAAGTTTGTAAGAAACCGCCACATCGAGCACATGGAATTTCATAGTAAATTCAACTGGCCATATTGTCAGCTCCAGCACTATGTCTCCGACTGAATCTTTTCCTCCACCGTCGAACCCCCGAACACAAATACTGTTCTAATGAATTCTTTCATTTTCCACTTTCAATTTGTCTAGGGTGGAGAGCGAGCAAATGTTGGCGCTGGACCCATTATCAATTAGTACCCGAGTAACCACAGAATCTTCACAAGTCACCGTAAGGTAAAGGGCTCTGTTATGCTCGGTACCCTCCATGGGCAATTCATCATCATAAAAAGTGACTCTATTTACCTCAAAAATCTTGTTTGCTATCTTTTCCAGATGGTTTACAGAGATCTTGTCCGGAACGTCGGCCTCGTTCAAGATTTTCATCAATGCCCGGCGGTGCTCGTCCGAATGGATTAACAATGAGAGCAATGAGATCTGAGCATGGGTCTTGCTTAACTGCTCTACAGTAGAATAGTCCTGCATTTTCATCTTCCTCATGAATTCTTCTGCCTCTTCTTCGGTCATGGCTTTCATCACTAACACTGGGTTATCTTTGGCGGTTTTGGTTTTTCTTAACTCCTCGGGGGCAAAGCATCTCCCCGAGCGAGTCAGACCATGGGTCTCACTAATTTCTTCTTTAACCTCTTTCCTTTTGTAAAGCACTGTCATTCGGCTATAATTCCAAGGGACGGCCTTGCTGTTGATTATAGGTAGCTGAGTCACTGGTTTGATAATAACAGGCTCCGTGCGAGCACCCTCCACAACTACAACGGGCTTGTTGGCTGCCCCTGGCACTACCACTTTTGTTTTCACTGCAACCTTGCCTGAGGACTCCTTCTCAATTACCACAACTGGTTTACTGTCTGTCTCTTTCAACTTGATCAACGACTTCCCACTAGTTGACTTCTCACTTGGCCTGACTTCACTGGACCTGATCATCATTACAGTCTGCGAGGGCTTTTTAGACTCTCCTCTTTTTTGCACTAACTCAATCATATTGGTCTCATGATGGGCCGGCAATGGATTCTGGTTGATATTAGGCGCTTCCGGGGCTTGGACCTCGATTCGATGGGTATCAATGAGCTCTTGTTTCAACTTCCAGCATTTCTCTGTGTCATGCCCTGGAGCCCCTGAACAATATTCACAATTCACCGAGTGGTCAAGATTTCTCGGAAGAGGATTTGGCAACATAGGCTCAATCGGATTCAACATACCCAACTGTCTCAACCTGTGGAATAGACTGGTATATGATTCTCCCAATGGAGTGAAAGTCTTCTGCTTCTGCACCCTCTCATTCTTAAAGGCTTGATTTGGTCGGAAACCTGTCCCAGGGGGATTTCTGTAGGCTCTTGGTGGTGGATAGGTAATTTGGGGAGTTAGGTAAGTATTTTGTGGGTTCGGCGCACGCCATTGTGCGTGGGCTGGAGGTTGAGTGTATGTCTGAGCATGATGGACAGAGAAGTGGGGATCTGGAGGTGGGTAGTAGCGTTGTGGTGGGCTATATGGAGTGTGGGGGTAAGTTTAGGGATGGGGTCGAGGCTGGTTATAGTAAGGTGATGGGCCCCTGGACCAAGCTCTTGACTCAATTGCTGCAACGTCCTCTTTCTTCTTCTTTCCCAATACACCCCAATGTCGTTTTGAATAGCCTGGGTGGTCGCATTAATTGCTGAATAACTCATTATTTTGTTAGACTTGAGGCCTTCCTCTGCCACGCTTCCCATTTTCACCACTTCATTAAAGGATTTCCCTACCGCTGACACCAAGTGACCAAAATAAGTGGGCTCTAAGGCCTGCAAGAAGTAATCAACCATTTCACTCTCTTTCATCGGAGGGTCAACCCTCGCTGCTTTCTCTCTCCAACGGAAGCCATATTCTCTGAAACTCTCCCCAGGCTTTTTCTCAATTTTAGTCAATGACAAACGATCTGGAACAATTTCAAGATTATATTGAAAATGGCAGGCAAATGCTTGGGCTAGGTCGTCCCAAGTGTACCACCGACCATGATCTTGTCGGGTGTACCATTCCAAAGCTGAGCCACTTAAACTTTGACTGAAATATGCCATCAGTAATTCATCTCTCCCGCCTGCTCCTCTCATCTTGCTACAAAAACCTCTCAGATGTGCCACTGGATCACCATGTCCGTCGTACAAGTCAAATTTGGGCATCTTAAACCCTGTCGGTAATTGAACATCCGGGAACAAACATAGGTCTTTATACGCCATGCTTACTTGACCACCTAGCCCCTGCATATTCCTGAAAGATTGCTCCAAGCTTTTGACTTTCCTAATAATCTCCTCCTGCTCGGGATTTTTAGGAGGCTTCTCAGTTTCTGCTGAGAGATCAAAATGAGGAGTGTAAGAACATGGTTCTGGCGCTTTGAAGGTAGGTTCTGGGGGATAATAGTGGTTGTCATGAGTCTGGAACAGAGGCTCACTGGAAGATCGGTGTAATGCAGCAGGTGGATGTGCCACAAAAACAAGAGTGATTGGTGGAGGAGGGTATGGTACTTGTTTGAGTGGTGGAGCTGGTGGTGTTTGGGAGGTAGTGCCATAGCATTGTTGGTAAGTGGGAAAGGCCGGGGATGAATTCACAGTAGGAGGGTCCTGAGGTTGAGCCAGCGGTGGGATATAAGCAGGGTTGGCGGAATAAGCTGGTGGTGGGTGTCCCTTTACCCAGGCCTGGTACATTTCAGCCAGTTGCCGCTTCAGCTTATACATCTCTTCTTTCATCGCATTAACATCTAATTCTTCCACCTCTTTTGACTGGTTGACAATAATTGCCTCTAGTTCTTGGTTGGCCATGTTCAGTTTGTCCTTGGACCGGGTGTTGTAGGAGTGAGGTGCCAAAATGCCAATCAACTAACCACCTGCCTGGACTCAACACATCAACAACAACCTTGTTAGTGATTAGGGCTTTAAAAGATTGGTAACCGTACATTTGGGGAATAAATGCACCTAAGCAGTTAACCGTTTCTATTATGCATTTGCTCGGCTGCTTGCGTCATCCCACCTTTTCCTTATTTGTATTTGCAACTTCTCTTTTTCCTCTTTTTCCTTCTCTTTTTTTTTCATTCTTGCCTTTGCTTTCTCTTTGTTTTTATTCTCTCATTTCCCTCTCTTGTTTTGTCTCTCTTATCCTTTTCTTTTTCTTTCTTGTTTTTCCTCTCTTTTTCATTTGGTTACGGTCGAATCCTATGGAGATTGCCTACGTATCATGACCCCGCATGAATCAGACCAAGCGTAGTTCTTGAGGATATAAATGAATAATAAATAAAATATTTTGGGCTTTGATTACAAAGCTAACAGACTCAAAACTAACAGACCCTGGAAAGATGAAAATACAGACTCCAAAGGACTAACGGACTCTGAAAAGATGAAAATACAGACTCAAAAGGACTGACGGACTCAAAACAAACTGACAAACTTTAACAGCAAGAAAGTACAGACTCAAGCAAAGATCATGAATACATTAAGGCCTCGAAAGCTCCTGGGGTCTCGAAGGGCCTGTGCATGCCTTGTCTGAGATGGGCCCTTCGCATGGGCTTGGGCATAATTTGCCAAGGAAGCTCGTAACTTGGGGTCCCTATGATTTCTTGGGCCGTTGGGCCTCTCATTAGGCTAAGTTTAAGTTCTAAAAAAAATGAAATAAGATAGCCTTCATTAATCTCAATTTCTGACTCAAAATTTCAGCCGTAGTTTAGGATTAAATGTAATTTCGTTAGCTTCATATCATTAATGGATCCTTATAGAATAACTGAGGTGCGCCATGCCAAACAAAACGTCAATTGCGTGGCCCTCATTTTAATTAGCTTTAACTCAACCTTAGAATCCGAGGCGTGCCATCTAGCAAAAATTCCATGGCCCTCGCAAAGCTAAAACGCGTAGTTGCTTTAGGCACGTATTTTAATAATCTACTTTCCTAAACTCGGGTGCACATTTATGTGACCCAAATTCAAATCTCAACGATGTTAAAATATGTCAAAAACCACGGGTGCATTTATGTGACGTGGTTCGAGACGTGTTTTAATAACGTTGCAATTTTCTCTAAAAATGAATAAAAAACGGTTAAAACTAAAATTTGCACATAGGTTCATAACTGTCAAAAATCAGATAATTAAGCCGAATATAACAGTTGAGCGACCGTGCTAGAACCACGGAACTCAGGAATGCCTAACACCTTCTCTCGGGTTAACAGAATTCCTTACCCGGATTTCTGGTTCGCGGACAGAGTCAACCTTTTCCTCGATTCGGGATTTGAACCGGTGACTTGGGAAACCATAAATCTCCCTAGTGGCGACTCTGAATCTCTTAATAAAATAATCTTGTTTCGATTGTCCTTTAATTGGAAAAACTCCCTTTATTATACCCTCCCGGGGTGTAGTGAAAAAGGAGGTGTTAGACCTATTATTCTCTTAGGTCTAACAGCTCATAGGCAACCTCCCCAACTCACCTCAATATCTCAAAAGGGCCAATAAACCTCGGACTCAACTTCCCTTTCTTCCAAATCTCATAACGCCTTTCATAGGTGAAACACGAAGCAGAACCCGCTCTCCAACCATGTAGGAAACATCACGAACCTTCCGATCCACGTAACTCTCCTGTCTGGACTGGGCTGTACGGAGTCTATCCTGAATCACCTTGACTCTCTCCAAAGCATCCTGAACCAAGTCTGTGCCCAGTAATCTGGCCTCACCCGGCTCGAACCAACCCACCGGAGATCTACATCGCCTACCATATAAGGCCTCATACGGTGCCATCTGAATGCTGGACTGATAGCTGTTGTTGTAGGCAAACTCCGCTAATGGCAAGAACTGATCCCAAGAACCTCCAAATTCAATCACGCACGCACGGAGCATATCCTCAAGAATCTGAATAGTGCGCTTGGACTGTCCGTCCGTCTGAGGGTGAAATGTTGTGCTCAACTCCACCCGAGTACCCAACTCTTGCTGTACGGCTCTCTAGAACCGCGATGTGAACTGAGTACCTCTATCTGAAATAATGGAAACTGGAATACCATGCAGACGGACAATCTCCCGGATATAAATCTCTGCCAACCGCTTCGAGGAATAGGTAGTGCACACAGGGATAAAATGCGCGGACTTGGTCAGCCGATCCACAATAACCCAAATGGAATCGAACTTCTTCAAAGTCCGTGGGAGTCCAGATACGAAGTCCATGGTGATCCGCTCCCACTTCCACTCCGGAATCTCTATCTGCTGAAGTAATCCACCTGGTCTCTGGTGCTCATACTTCACCTGCTGACAATTAAGGCACCGAGCTACAAACCCAACTATATCCTTCTTCATCCGCCTCCACCAGTAGTGCTACCTCAAATCCTGATACATCTTCGCGGCACCCAGATGAATGGAATACCGCGAACTGTGGGCCTCCTCTAAAATCAACTCCCGAAGCCCATCGATATTGGGTACACAAACTCGACCCTGCATCCTCAGTACTCCGTCATCACCAATGGTCACATCTCGAGCATCGCCATGCAATACCTTGTGCTTGAGGACAAGAAAATGAGGATCATCATACTGCCGCTCCCTGATATGATCAAACAAGGAAGACCGAGAGACCACACAAGCTAGAACCCGGCTGGGCTCCGAAAGATCCAATCTCACAAACTGGCTGGCTAGGGCCTGAACATCCATCGCCATAGGCCTCTCTGCTGCTGGTAAATAAGCCAAACTCCCCAAACTCTCTGCCCGGCGGTTCAAAGCATCGGCCACCACATTGGCCTTGCCCGGGTGATACAAGATAGCGATGTCATAATCCTTCAGCAACTCTAGCCATCTCCTCTGACACAAATTAAGGTCCTTCTGCTTGAACAGATGCTGCAAACTCCGGTGATCAGTATATATCTCACAAGGCACACCGTACAAGTAATGACGCCAGATCTTTAAGGCATGAACAATGGCAGCTAACTCAAGATCATGGACAAGATAATTCTTCTCGTGTATCTTCAACTGTCTAGACGCGTAGGCAATCACCCTACCGTCCTGCATCAATACCGCTCCAAGGCTAACTCTCGAGGCATCACAATAGACAGTATAAGACCCCGAACCGATAGGCAACATCAAAACAGGGGATGTAGTCCGGGCTGTCTTGAGCTTCTGAAAGCTCACCTCACACTCCTCCGTCCACTGAAATGGAGCACCATTCTGGGTCAATCTAGTCATAGGGGCTGCAATCGATGAAAAACCCTTCACAAAACGGCAGTAGTAGCTCGCCAAGCCAAGGAAACTGCGAATCTCTGTAGCTGAGGATGGTCTGGGCCAACTCTGCACTACCTCTACCTTCTTCGGATCCACCCGAATGCCCTCACTCGATACCACGTGACCCAAGAATTCCACGGAATCCAACCAAAACTCACATTTTGAAAACTTTGCATATAATCTCTTTTCCCTCAGAGTCTGAAGCACTATCCTCAGGTGCTGCTCATGATCTTCCCGACTCCGGAAATATACCAGAATATCATCAATAAAGACAATGACAAAAGAGTCAAGATATGGCCGGAATACAGTGTGCATCAGATGCATGAAGGCTGCTGGGGCATTAGTCAGCCCAAAAGACATAACAAGGAACTCATTACCATATCGAGTCCTGAAGGCAGTATTCGGGATATCTAGCTCCCGAATCTTCAACTAATGGTAACCTGAGTGCAAATCAATCTTAGAAAACACCCGTGCGCCCTGAAGCTGGTCAAGTAGATCATTAATACGAGGCAAAGGATAACAGTTCTCCACTGTAACCTTGTTCAACTGGCGGTAATCAATACACATGCGCATAGAACCATCCTTCTTCTTTACAAATAACACAGGAGCACTCCAAGGTGATACATTGGGCCGAATAAAACCCTTATCAAGTAAATCCTGCAATTGCTCCTTCAACTCCTTCAACTCAGGAGGAGCCATACGGTACGGAGGGATAGAAATGGGATGAGTGCCCGGCATCAGATCAATGCCAAAATCAATGTCCCTATCGGGTGGCATGCCCGGAAGATCAGCTGGAAACACATCGGGGAAATCCCGTACTACTGGGACTGAATCAACAGAAGGAGTATCTATACTGGCATCTCTCACATAAGCTAAGTACGCATCACAACCTTTCTCAATCATACGCTGAGCCTTAGGGAAAGAAATAACTCTACTGGGAGTGTGACCTAAGGCACCCTCCACTCAATATGCGGTACACCTGGCATGGCCAGCGTCACGGTTTTGGCGTGACAATCAAGAATAGCATAATGGGGCGACAACCAGTCCATGCCCAAAATAATATCAAAATCAACCATGCTGAGTAATAATAAGTCAGCCCTGGTCTTAAAACCACCAAGAATAACCAAACATGACCGGTAAACGCGGTCCACAACAAGAGAATCTCCCACAGGAGTAGAAACATAAACTGGGGAACTCAAAGAATCCCGAGGTACCCCCAAATGCAGAGCAAAATAAGAAGACACATAAGAGTAAGTGGAGCCTGGATCGAATAGAACCGATGCATCTCTGTGACAAACCAAGATAGTACCTGTGATGACAGAATCGGAGGCGGCAGCCTCAGTACGGCCTGGAAGAGCATAATATCTGGCCTGGCCTCCCCCTCGAGGGTGACCTCTACCTCCCCGACCTCCGCCTCTGGCTGGCTGGGCCGGTGGAGTAGCAACTGGCGCTGGAACCATAGCCTGAGAGCTTTGCGGGGTGCGCTGTGGCTGAGGGGTCTATGGGGGTGCAGCCCTCCCATGTCTGGGGCAATCCCTCACCACATGGCGTGTGTCACCACACTCAAAACAAGCTATGGGAGGACGTGGCGGCTGTCACTAGCTCGGGCTAGGTCTGCTGGAGTGTCCACTGGAAGCACCCCGTGCAGGAGGCGCACTAGAGAATGGAGGTGCATAATAAGGCTCCTGAGCCCTAGGTGGAGCTGGAATATCACTGGCTGCCGGAAGAGCTGAATGAACGGGGCGACCCATATGACCCCTACCATGACGACCTGCAGCTGGGGAACGGGCACCAGAAAAATGGCCCGACTCTCGAGACCTCTTGGCCTCCCTCTCCTCCCTGTCCCTAGCATGCATACCCTCAATCCTCCTAGCAATGCTCACCGCCTGCTGATAAGACACATCCATCTCTAACTCACGAGCCATGCTAGATCTGATGCTGGGAATAAGCCCCTCAATGAACCGGCGAACCTTCTCGCGGACTGAAGAAACCAAAGCTGGGGCATGTCTAGCCAAGTCAATGTAGCGGACAACATACTCCGAGACAGTCATAGTACCTTGGCGCAACCGCTCAAACTCCGTGCGCCAGGCATCCTTATGACTCTGGGGAACATACTCCCTCGTGAACATGTCTGAAAACTGAGCCCAAGTCAGGGAAGCTGCCTCGTCCGGACTGTCTAACTCATAAGCACGCCACCACTGATAGGCTGCTCCTCGAAGCTGGAAAGTGGTGAAGGAAACCCCGCTCGATCCTGATATGCCCATAGTGCGGAGAATACGGTAGCACTCCTCCAAAAATCCCAAGGCATCCTCTAATGCTAACCCACTGAATACCGGAGGATCATATTTCTTGAACCTCTCAAGTCTCCGTTGCTCATCCTCTAAAGCTGCTGCCCTATCCTCGGGCTGAATTGGTACTACAGGCGGCACAGGTATAACCTCTGGGGCCTGCTCAACATGCACTCGCTGCTCAGGAGTGCGGGCGGCGGGAGTCTGTACTCCTCCCCCAGCCTGGGATGTGGCTGTAGCAAGGGGAAGTAACCCTGCCTGAGCCAAAGTGGTGTACATACTCATGAACTGTGCCAAAGTCTCCTGGAGTGCTGGAGTAGTAGTGGCAGACGTATCGGGTGTCTGGACTCCGGCTGGTACTGTTGGTGGTGCCTCGGCGGCAGCTCGCGCGGGTGCTCTGGCTGCACCACGAGCGCGTCCTCGACCTCTACCCCGGCCCCGGCCTCTGATGGCTGCAGTTGGGGGCGCGGGTGCCTGATCCTCTCGGTAGCGCGTGTCCTCACCATCTGTGAGAGAATAGAAAGACAGAAGTTTAGTTGTGATATCAAGAATCTCGCACGACAAGGAAATCAAATGAAGAGGAATTTTCCTAACAGTTACACAGCCTCCCATAGATAAGTACAGACGTCTCCGTACCGATCAGCGAGACTCTAATAAACTGGCATGTGTTCCGTGACTCCTATGAACCTAGAGCTCTGATACCATCTTGTCACGACCCCAGTTCACCCACCGTGAACATGTCGTGATGGCGCCTAGTCTCTACTACTAGGTAAGGCTAACAATGCGGAAAATATAACTAACTTGCGGAATAATAGTCAAAACTGAACAATTTAAAGGGGAAAAAAACAGTATATAAAATGCCGCTCGGCATATTCAACTCCACATCACAGCATCCTACATTACTATAACAAAACCCGGAAACTCACGGGAACACAAGCTAAGAGGAATACAGTAAAATGATCTAATCTCTAGAAACGTCTACATCAATAGTACAATAGAAGGGCTAACACTACAGATAGAGTAAAGAAGGAGACTCTTCGGTCTGCGGACGCGGCAGATGTACCTCAAAGTCTCCAAAATGCTCCCAGCCTCAAGGGTGATAAGTCTGTGCAGCAGTACCTGGATCTGCACATGAAAAACATGCGCAGAAAGGGCGTGAGTACACCACAGCGGTACTCAGTAAGTGCCACGCCTAACCTCGGTTGGGTAGTGACGAGGAAGGTCAGGGCCCTACTGAGATAAACATATATATAATGTAATGACAGGGCAATAAACAGTAAAACTGAGAATCGATAATAAAGATCTACACAGTATATTAATAGTGCAATAATGGAAATAGAGATAAAAACAACTACAAGGGAATACCCCTCCCAGCAAGATAAATAATCGGGATCTCTTGGTATCCTCAATATACACTCTAGGGATCTCTTGGTATCCCGAGGATCTCTTGGTATCCTCAATACATATGCCAGGGATCTCTTGGTATCCCGAGGATCTCTTGGTATCCTCAATACGCGTGCTAGGGATCTCTTGGTATCCCACACCTCAATCCAGACCATAATTACGCACAGGGGATCTCCCGGGATGCCGTCCCGTAGTCCCAATTTAAAACACACAACAACAGCTCAAGGACATCAAAATAAATACTAAGTCCGTAATGAGTAAACAGTAAATTCTAGCCTAACATGATTCACGTAATGCAATTAAGGCAGTTTAAGCAAATAAGCAATTAATTCAACTAATCGTACTCCCCTAAACTAACACAGGCTATATTTGCATGTAGAATAAAACAAGTAAGAAAAGAACTCAGTTTAAGTACTTAAAGTAAAATCGGATTTTTCAACAATTAGCTCAAGTACGCGCTCGTCACCTCACGTACAAGGCAGTCAATTACCAAATATCATATCCTAAGGGGAGAGGGTCCCCCACACAAGGTTAGACAAGCCACTTACCTCGAACCGACTCCAAAATCAACTCGAAACCACACGTTTGCCACGAGTATCCGACTCCAAATGGCCCAAATCTATTCAATTCAATTACATATCGTAAATAACATCTCAAGCAACTGATTCTACGATTTAATTCAAAGCTAAGACGCGAAATTAGGTAAAATGACCAAAATGCCCCTCAGACCAACGTCTCGAAATCGGATTAAATTAACATATTCAGAAACCTCGTACTCTCACGAGTCTATACATAATAAGAACACGGAAATCGAAGTCCAAATGACCCCTCAAATCCTCAATTAAAGGTCTAAGAACTTTTTCCCCAATTTCCACCAAAATTCCGAAATCACATGATGAAATTAACTAATTATTAATGGAATATAACTAGAAAGGGTTAAAGAATCCTTACCCAGAGATCTCCTCTTCAAATCCCTCTCAAAATCGCCCTCTCCCGAGCTCCAATTCGATTTTCCAACTTTTAAAACCAAACCCTCGAAATTTCATATTTCTGCCCAGCTAATTCCGCATCTGGGATCAAGGTCCCGCTTCTGCGGACCAAAATGTCGCATATGCGACTTTCATTAAATGGCCAAGTTCCGCATCTGCGGCCCTCTACTCGCAGATGCGGTTTCGCTTCTGCGGTAGATCCACCGCATCTGCGGAACCTGAAGAACCAACAAAAATTCGCTTCTGCGGTCTCCTTAGCCGCATCTGCGGCGGCGAAAATATCAGAAGCAGCAAAAATCTGCAATCTCTTAACTTAAAAATCTTTCCGTCAACCATCCGAAATCATCCCGAGGCCCCCGGGACCTCAACCGAAAACACCAATAACACCTAATACCTCATTCAAACTTGTACCAATCCCTAAACCACCTAAAACAACATCGGAAACTCGAATTAATCAAGGATTTAAGCCTAAGAGCTCCAAATTCCCTAAAAATACGCTTTCGATCAAAAGTCTAACCAAATCACGTCCGAATGACCTGAAATTTTGCACACACATCACAAATGACATAACGGAACTACTACAACTTTCGAAATTCCATTCCGACCCTCGTATGAAAATCTCACTATCGGGCCGGAAACTTCAAAAATTCAAACTTCGGCATTTCAAGCCTAAATTAGCTACGGACCTCCAAAACACATTCCGAACACGCTCCCAACCCCGAAATCACCTAAAGGAGCTAATGGAACCATCAGATTTCCATTTCGAGGCCGTCTTCACACTGTTCCGGCTATGGTCAACATTCCAACACCTAGTTATTGTATAGGCCAGTAGTTAGAAAGTTGTTAGAGAGTGAAAAGTGAAATTTAAGGAAGATGCAAAGGGTATATGTAGATGACCGTGATAAGTGAAATTCGTCAGGTCATAGTAACCGTGGTTGAGAATGGAGCCTAGGTAGCAACAGTTCTTGATGAAAATGGGGGAGTACTGACAAATGGAATGGGCAATCATAATCTGGTACACACTCGATATTCACGAGTAGAATTTTTCATGTTCTGTGAGAAATATCTTATAGGAAGGATTTTTCGACGTGCATAACTTTTTGAAGTAGATGAATCTCCTGAGGAATTGAATGTGAAATTAGCAACGACTAATATAGAGGGTAGATCTCTTCAGTGGCACCAAGCCTTGAAATCAAGATTAGGTCGGCGACTTCCCAATTGGGGTGATATGTAAGAGCTTATATCTTATATTTAGGCATAGCTTAGAATGATGATCTTAAAGCAAAATTCATTAAACTAAAGCAAAATGGGGATGTTCAGGAGTTCTTGGATATATTCGATGAGTTGTTTGCGATGGCCCGATAGGTCAATTTTAGTCTTAGCCTTCATTTTTATGATTCGAAACCTCGAATAGCTCTGTATAGTCTTTCTCGATTTATGTGCATAACCCGTGTCTTTTTTCAGAAAAAATTTATGTGAAAAATTATTGAAAATGTAAAATTTTGCCTTAAAATTTATTTGAGTTGATTACGATTACTATGACATGACAAATTTAACTTACCACGGTCATCTACATAAACCCTTTGCATCTTCCTCAAATTTCACTTTTCACTATATTGAACTCTTCAGAAGCCATTCTTCGAAATTGGCTTCTTAGGCCTTCAGAATTATATTTTGATTCTTAAGTACATTACATTTGATATCACATCCAGGTTATCTAGCAAGGAACAATACCGACTAATCAAGAATTACGGCATGGTGTTGATACTCTTCGACAACATATATACATAACCGTGATAAGTGAAATTTGTTAGGTCATAGTATCTGTGATTGAGAATGGAGCTCAGGTGGCAATTGTTCTTGATGAGAATGGGGGAGTACCGACAAATGGAATGTGCAACCATAATCTGGTACACACTCGATATTCATGAGTAGAATTTTTCTTGTTCTGTGAGAAATATCTTATGGGGTGGATTTTTCGGTGTGCATAACCTTTTGAAGTAGATGAATCTCCTACGGAATTGAAGGTGAAGTTAGCAACAACTAATATGGAGGATAGATCTCTTCAGTGGCATCAAGCCATGAAAACAAGATTAGGCTGGCGGCTTCCCAATTGGGGTAATATGTAAGAGCCTTGAGTCTTATATTTATGCATACCTTAGAATGAAGATCTTTTGGCAAAATTGATGAAACTAAAGCAAAATGGGGATGTTCAGGACCTCTTGGATAAATTTGATGAGTTGTTTGTGATGGCCGATAGGTCAATTTCAGTCTTAGCCTTCATTTTTGTGATTCGAGACCACGAATAGCTCCATTTAGCCTTTTTCGATTTGCGTTCATAATCCGTATCTTTTTCTAAAAATATTTATGTGAAATGTTAATGAAAATGTGAAAATTTTCTTTAAAACTCATTTGAGTTGACTACGGTCAACAATTTGTGTAAACGGACCCGGATAAGTATTTTGATGATCTCAGCGGGTCCGTATCGTGATTTTAGACTTGGGCGCATGCCCGAAATCGAATTCGGAAGTCCCTAACTTGAATTAACGTAATTTGTTGAAAACTAGTAATTTGTAGGCTAAAAAAATTTATATGTTTGACCGTAGGTTGGTTTTATTGCTATCGGGGTTGGATTTTGGTTTCGGAACTTGGTATAGGTTCACTTCAGTATTTATAACTTGTATGCAAAATTTGGTACAAACCAGAGTTGATTTGACGTGATTTGGACGTGCGGTTGTAAACTTGCATGTTCTTGAGTTTCTTTGAAAACACCATTCATTTTGATGTCCGATTCATAGTTCTAGGTGTTATTTTGGTATTTTGGATCACGTGAGCAAGTTTGTATGATGTCCTTACACTTGTGTGCATGTTTGGTTTGGATCCCCGAAGGTTCGGGTGAGTTTCAGACGCGTAGCGGAGTATTTGAGAGGGTTAGGAGCCTGCTGGTTTTTCGGCACAGGTCTCAGTTCTCGCATCAGAGAGCTTAGGATCGCATTTAGGATAGTAGGGGAAACTCTATCACGTTCGCTTTTGCGAACAATTTTTTTGCATTTGCGATATGGTGCTGGGTGGGCTAGTTAAAGATTGTAAGAAGAAAATATTTATTTATTTACTAAGGGTATAAAAGTCCACTAGTTTTTTAGGAATATTTTAGTAATTCAACTTTGACATCTCACTTATGATATAGTGTATACCATATATGATGGTTGTATAAGTTTAAGGTGCAAAAGATAGATGGATAAAATTAAAATATAGTACTAACAACCATGGAGGAATTGTCATTGTCTTATTTCAATTAAATTAGTTGAGAGGTGGTGATTTGCACTTAGAAATATTCGCCGAACTAAAAATGACAGCAGAGTAATCATGAACAAGAAAATTGTTTGGGATGATTTGTAATCTGTGAAAAATTATAGTATGGGCCCAATTTCATTAATGAGTCAAGCATCCAAAAAATTGCAGATGTTATAAAAAATGAGGATTGCTCAATCCATATAAAGAGACCCATACTGTCACGACCCATTTTCACAACAGGTCGTGAGGGCGCCTGACACCCTTGTCAGGCAAGCCATTGCGGAAATATTACTAAAATAATCATATTATTTTTTAATTAGAATAAGTGGAATAAACACTCAACTTGAAATTTAAAACCAGGAAAGATAAATACCATAATAACATAGTTACACAACTCCAAAATAATCGTCTACCAAAGTGTGTGCCAGAACCTGGTGTCACAAGCTACGGGCAACTAGTAGAATATACAACCCAAAAGAATACCACACTACCCTACTGTCTGGATCAGAATAGACAGAATATAACAATACAAAAGAAAGACTTCTTCGGCTGCGGATCGACATGGAAGGAAAGCAGCTCACCGTAGAAGTCCCAAGTCTGCTCACGAATGCGCACCAGAGAAATAACCGGATCCACCTGCCTCAGACTCTGTACATTTAAGTACAGAAGCGTAGCATGAGTACATAAACAATATGCACCCAGTGAGTATCCCGCCTAATCTCGAAGAAGTAGAGACGAGAAGTAGACTTGATACTCACTAGGGTCAGATAAAATTATAAGTGTAAGTTTAACAATGAGAACTTTTTAATAGGCAACAGTTTACAATAAGGCATATAAGTCATATTCTCGCTAAGATTCAGATTAATCAATTACTTCAGTTACAATTATCAATTCCTTTCGAGTCATGAAAAACAACAGTTCTAATATCTAACACCCTCAAGCAAAGCTATATAAGCATGCGCAAGTATGCCGAGGCGACGACCCGATCCAACAGAAATAAACTGTGCACTTGCCGAGGGTCGACGGCACGCCTATAGATGCATCTATTCATACCGAGGCGATCGGCCCGATCCACAAATAAGAAGATAATATCAAGTATACACCCAAGGCACATCAATAGTCATTAATGCCAAGCAAGACTTCAACAATTATGCAAGCGCGTTCTTATTCCCTTTTTAAGCCTCTAGCATATCCGAGGTGTTTCAAATACCAAGATAATATAAGGATTTACATAAACGAGCATGGTGTGGGTCCTAAATTACCCAGACAGTTAACATAGTAGTAGCTACGCACGGGCTCTCGTCACCTAGCGCGTGCGTAGCCCCCGCATTTAGCAACAATTACTCAATTATTAATCCTATGGGGACAGTTCCCTCTTACAAGGTTAGAAACGAGACTCACCTCGCTCCAAAGCGCGCTCCCAATATCAAGAACAAGCCCAAGCTCCTAATTCGAAGCCGAACGATCGCAAACTAGTTAAAATAGGTAAGAACTAGTCAATAAAGGCTTAAAAGACCGAATTCTAACTATTTAAGTAATTTCCCAACCTTTCCCACAAGTTTCCTAAATTCCGACCCCGGGCCCACGTGCCCGGATTCCGATATTTTTCGAAGGAAATTGTTCTCTACAACCTAAGGATCATTAATATATAAATTCTAGTCCATTTCATAACAAATTTCATGCTTAAATCCTAATTTTATTAAAACCCTAGGTCTAGCTCTAACCCTTTGATTTTATCTAATTTCTAGTGTTTAATCTATCTAATATACATGTATTTAAACTAATAATGAATGGGAGTAACTTACCTTGAAGTGCTATGTTGAAACCCTCTCTTTGGAAGACCCCAAATCGCCTAAGTGTGGAGTGTGTATGAAATAAATGGCTTTGAGTTTGAATTAAAAGAGCTCACTGCCCAGCGGTTTCCGCTTCTGCAGTTTGGGGACCGCATCTGCGGTCTCGCTTCTGCGGAAAGGAGGCCGCATCTGCGGCTCTGGGCTTAGGAGACTGGACCGCTTCTGCGGTCTGAAGGGCGCTTCTGCGGTTTTGGGCCGCTTCTGCGGTTCTGGCCCAATTTGGCTGGACCGCTTCTGCGGTCGAACTTCCGCTAAGGCGGAACCGCTTCTGCGGTTTCATGACCGCTTCTGCGGTTTTCCCTGGGCCCGCCCTTAGCCGCTTCTGCGAAGGCCTGCCGCATCTGCGGTCCCGCTTCTGCGGCCCTAGAACCGCAGATGCGGTTATGACAGAAGCAGCAGTTCAGCCTCTTCTTAAATTTTTAACTTCCCTCGAGCCTCGATCGTTTGACGCTCGGGGCTCCCGAGCCCCGCCCGAACATACCGGCAAGTCTGAAATCACGAGGCGGACCTACTCGAACCCTCGGAACTCCCAAAATAATGCTAAATCTTGGAATCACCCCCTAAAACCAAATGAATGAAACCATTGAATCACCAAGTTCTTATCTCTCCTCTAACGGGTCAAAACGCCCATAAACTACTCGGATTGACACCAAATTTTACGAGCAAGTCTTAAACGACATTACAAACCTGTACCAAACTTCGGAACCAAAATCCGAGCCCGATACCTAGGGAATCAATGATTACTTAGTTTTCTTTAATTCCTTAAGGCTTCAATTAAACAATTTTAGATAAAAATTCATTACTCGGGCTAGGGACCTCAGAATTCGATTCCGGACACACACCCAGGTCCCATATTTTTCCACGGACCCTCAGAAATTGTCAAATCACAAATCCGGGCCCGTTTTCCCAAAATGTTGACCGAAGTCAAACTTGGTCTTTTTAAGAAATCCTAAAGAAGCAAATGGGTATACTTTTACTCAAAACCCTTCCAAATCCCCGAACCAATCGCCCCCGCAAGTCGTAAATTAGTTAAAGCAAGTACATGAGGCTTTATTTAGGGGAACGAGGTTCTAAAAGGCAAAACGACCGGTCGGGTCGTTACATTCTCCACCTCTTAAACGAACGTTCGTCCTCGAACAGACATAGAAAAGTACCTGGACTGCTGAATAAGTAGGGATATCTGCTTCGCATGTCCTCCTCGGACTCCCAGGTCGCATCCTCGACCGGTTGGCCCCTCCACTGGACTCTCACCGCAGAAATCTTCTTGGACCTCAGTTGGCGATCCTATCTATCAACAATAGCAACTGGCTCCTCATCATAGCCCAAACTCTCATCTAACTGAATGGTGCTGAAGTCCAACACGTGGGATAGGTCGGCATGATACTTCCGAAGCATCGAAACATGAAAAACTGGGTGAACTCCCGATAAAATAGGGGGTAAAGCAAGCTCATAAGCGACATCCCTAACTCTCCTCAACACTTCAAAGGGGCCAATAAACCTTGGGCTCAACTTGCCCTTCTTCCCGAATCTCATAATGCCCTTCATGGGCGAGACTTTCAAGAGGACCTTCTCGCCCACCATAAATGATACATCCCGTGCCTTCTGATCCGCGTAGCTCTTTTGTCTGGACTGAGCTGTGCGAAGCCTCTCCTGAATCAACTTTACCTTATCCAAGGCATCCTGTACTAGATCTGTGCCAAGTACCTTAGCCTCACCAGGATCAAACCACCCGATAGGAGAACGACAACGTCTACCATATAAAGCCTCGTACGGGGCCATCTCTATGCTGGACTGATAGCTGTTGTTGTATGCGAACTCTGCTAGAGGCAAGAACTGATCCCACTGCCCTCCAAAATCAATCGCACATGCTCTAAGCATATCCTCCAAGATCTGCACTGTCCGCTCCGACTGTCCGTCGGTCTGGGGATGGAATGCTGTGCTAAGCTCTACGCGTGTCCCCAACTCACTCTGCACGGCTCTCCAGAAATAGAAAGTGAACTGAGGGCCTCAGTCTGATATTATGGAAACCGGCACCCCATGCAATCGAACTATCTCCCGAATATAGATCTGAGCATACCTCTCCGCTGTATAAGTAGTCGCCACTGGGATGAAATGGGCCGACTTGGTCAATCTATCCACAATGACCCACACTGAATCAACCTTCCGCAAAGTCCGCGGTAACCCTACTACGAAGTCCATGGTGATGCGTTCCCACTTGACCTGGTATGGGCATCTGCTGAAGTAGGCCGCCTGGTCTCTGATGTTCGTACTTGACCTGCTGGCAATTCAAACACTTATTCACATACTTCACTATGTCCTTCTTCATCCCCCGCCACCAGTAGTGCTGCCTCAAATCACGATACATCTTCGTGACTCCCGGGTGAATAGAATACCTCGAACTGTGGGCCTCTTCTAGAATCCGCTCCCTGAGACCATCAATATTAGGAACACATAGACGGCCCTGGAGCCGCAGCACGCCATCCTCGCCAATAAAAACCTCCTTGGCACCTCCCTGAAGTACCGTCTCCCTGAGAACCGCCAAATGTGGATCATCAAGCTGTCGGGACTTAATCTCCCCCAATAACGAGGACTGAGCAACCATACATGCTAGAACTCGGTTGGACTCTGAAATGTCCAACCTCACAAGCCTATTAGCTAAGGACTGGATGTCCAAAGCTAGGGGCCTCTCCTCTGCTGGAATGAATGCCAAACTACCCATGCTCTCCGCCTTTCTGCTCAAGGCATCCGCGACCACATTCGCCTTGCCCGGATGATAAAGAATGGTAATGTCATAATCCTTCAGCAACTCAAGCCACCTGCGCTGTCTCAAATTGAGGTCCCTCTGCTTGAACAAATGCTGTAGGCTGTGGTGATCGGTGTAAACCTCACAAGGCACCCCATACAAATAGTGCCTCCATATCTTAAGAGCATGAACAATCGCTGCCAACTCCAGGTCGTGCACAGGGTAATTTTTCTCATGAATCTTCAGCTGACGCGAGGCATATGCAATAACTCTCCCTGCCTGCATCAACACACATCGCAGACCAACGCGTGAAGCGTCACAATATACCGTATACATCCCTGCACTGGAAGGCAACACAAGAACTGGCGCCGTAGTCAAAGCTATCTTGAGCTTCTGAAAGCTCTCCTCGCAATCATCGGACCAAATGAATGGGGCACCCTTCTGGGTCAGTCTAGTCAAGGGTGATGCAATAGATGAGAAGCCCTGCACAAATCGCCGATAATAACCCGCTAACCCCAGGAAACTCCTGATCTCGGTCACTGAAGTGGGATGTGGCTAACTCTGAACTGCTTCAATCTTCTTGGGATCTACCTTAATACCCTCTCCGGACACAATATGCCCCAAGAATGCCACTGACTCAAGCCAAAACTCACACTTGGAGAACTTAGCGTACAACTTCTGCTCTCGCAAAGTCTGAAGCACTACTCTCAGATGTTGCTCGTGCTCCCCCAGGCTACGTGAGTATATCAAGATGTCGTCAATGAAGACGATAACAAAGGAATCAATATAAGGCCTGAATACCCGGTTCATCAGATCCATAAATGCCGCTGGGGCATTATTCAAGCCAAAGGACATCACTAGAAACTCATAATGGCCATATCTAGTTCGAAATGGAGTCTTCGGAACATCCGAGTCCCGAATCTTCAGCTGATGATATCCTGACCTCAGGTCAAGCTTAGAGAACAACCTAGCACCCTGCAGCTGGTCGAACAAATCATCAATACGAGGCAACGGGTACTTGTTGTTGATGGTGACCTTGTTCAACTGGCGGTAATCAATGCACATTCGCATGGTCCCATCCTTCTTCTTCACAAATAGCACTGGCGCGCCCCAAGGCGATACACTGGGCCTGATAAACCCCTTTGCTAACAACTCTTCTAGCTCCTCCTTCAACTCCTTCAACTCCTTAGGGGCCATACGGTATGGTGGAATAGATATAGGCTGAGTGCCTGGGGCCAAGTCAATACAGAAATCAATATCATGATCCGGAGGCATGCCAGGAAGATCAGAAGGAAACACATCGGCGAACTCTCGGACTACTGGCACTGAATCAATCGTCGGAGACTCTGCAGTGGTGTCTCGAACATAAGCTAAGTAAGCCAAACACCCCTTCCCAACCATGTGCTGAGCCTTCAGGAAAGAGATAACCCTGCTAGGCATGTCCACCGTGGAACCCTTCTACTCCAATCTCGGTGATCCTGGCATCACTAGTGAAACAGTCTTGGCATGGCAATCAAGGACGGCGTGATATGGAGATAGCCAATCCATGCCCAAGATGACCTCGAAATCGATCATATCCAGCAACAGAAGATCTGCTCTAGTCTCGAGACCACAGAAGGTGACCACACAGGACCGGTAGATCCGATCCACAACCACAGAATCACCCACAGGAGTGGACACATGAACAGGAACACCCAAGGGCTCAGGAGGAATAACCAGGAAGCGAGCGAACAGAGATGATAGATATGAATAAGTAGACCCTGGATCAAATAATACCGAAGCATCCCTACCACCAACGGGAATAATACCTGTGATGACGGCATTTGAGGCCAATGCATCCGGCCTGGCTGGAAGAGCATAGAACCTGGCTGGAGCGTCAGCTGTCTGACCTCCACCTGACTGCGTAGTAGCTGGCTGACCTCTCACTGTCTGGCCTCCACCTTTAGGACGGCCTCTACCTGTCTGCCCTCCACCTCTAGGTGGCTGGGCAGTTGGTGCTGGAATCATGGGCCGCTGACCTTGCTGCACTGCCTTGCCCCGAAGCCTGGGGCAGTATCTCCTCATGTGACCGGGATCTCCGCACTCAAAACAACAGCGCTGGGCGGCGACCTGCTGCCCTGATGGCTGACCCTGATAACCCGTAAAACCGCTGGAAGAAGCCTGGATAGCCGGTGGACGACATGGGGACCTGAATACCCACTGGAGGAACCCTGAATGGCTGGCGGGCGGTAGGAAGTCTCTGGCATAGCACTGAGATAGGGGCGTGCTGGAGCCCCCCGGGTAGGAGGTGGTGCTGAAACTCGTGGCCTACTAGGCTGGCCTCTCCCATACTGACCTCCGCCCCTAGTTGGGGCACCTCTGAACCCGCCGGAGAACCTAGCTCTCTTATCCTGCTATATCTGCTCTCTACCCCTCTGGCGATATCCCTCAATCCGACGAGCAATCTCGACCACTAGTTGATACTCTGTGCTCATCTCCACCTCTCGAGCCATACTAAATCGAATACCGGGCAGCAATCCAGCGACAAACCTCCGCACCCTCTCCGCATCTGTAGGAAGTATCATGAGTGCATGGCGGGACAACTCGGAAAACCTCGCCTCATAGTCAGTCACAGACATCTGACCCTGCTCGAGCTACTCAAACTGGTACCGCAGCTCCTCCTTCTTAGAGGGCGGGATATACCTATCAAAGAATAACTGTACAAACTGATCCCAAGTGATGGGAGGAAAATCCGCTGGTCTGCCGAGAACGTAGGACTGGCACCATCTACGGGCCCTGCCCTTGAGCTGAAAGGTAGTGAAGTCAACTCCGTGCGACTCCAATATCCTCATGTTGTGCAGTCTGTCCCTGCACCTGTCTATGAAGTCTTGAGCATCCTCATGACGCTCACCCCCGAAGACTGGAGGATGAAGCCTGGTCCATCTGTCTAATAGCTTCTGTGGATCACCATCCACAGCTGGCTTGGGCTGGGGTGCCGCTGCAGCAACTGGCTGAGCCTCATCTGCGGTTAGTGCACCCAGAGTCTGATATACCGCAGCTGCATGGCCTGGAGCCTGAGCAGTAGGGGTCTGGGCCCCCCCTCTTGCCTGTGAAGTGGCTGGGTCTGCTGGAAATAAACCAGCCTGAGTCATAGTATCCATGAACCGTAGTGTTACAACCCATATTCACATACGTTAGTTCATGCCATAAGGTCGTCGACGTAAATCCATGAAGAGATTATCTTTAAGATGATAAGAGGTTAATCCTATTGGTCTTAAATGATACAAAGGTGTATAAGGGTGGTTAACAAGTATTAGAAGTTAAACGAATCAAGGATGGTGTCGGCCGTATTTTTGGGTAAACATAGGGGTGCTTAATACTCTCAAGAGGTCGTATTTTAAGGTATATGAATCATAAAATATCCGTATCATAGTCTTGAATTCAAACGAGTTATGAAACAAAAGTCGACAAGAATTGTTGTAACTTAGGTTCATAGTTTTACTTAAACTTTAGGTCAAATATTATTAAGCTTTTCTCCCAATATAATTGGAATTATGGGGTGATCTACCCACCAAATTGAAAATCTATGAGTCTAGTTTCCAACGCATTAAACCGTTTATCAATACAATATTGGAGTAGAGAGATATAGACATTTTTGCGAGACTGCACAAGCTGCTAGGTGACAAGTAGGTGGGTCACCTACTTGGTTAAATGATAGCCCAAAAAGAGGCAATTTCGGGTCAGACAAAGAGCCCATTAAAAGGCTTATCTCCTGCAATATATCCCTCATTATATTTCACAAATAACCAGACCTAAACCCCTGCAAACTTCCTCCCAAAAATTATCCACAAACCCTAATTGACTTTCCCTCTCTTTCAAGTTCAAATTGGGGGTAAACCCTAGAGTTTGAAGAACCAAGATAAGGGCTGAGTTATCCAACAAGTAAGGTGAGTTTACTGCTATCTTTCATACATTTATTCTTCTGTGAATTCATGGTAATTCGTTCTATACATGTAAGAACTCACGGGACGGTGATCGGAAGCCGTGAGTTCGAGTTATTCACTTGTAGCGGACTGTTTTGTGGACTGTTTTGCTGCGTGTTTTACTACTGTTTTGTGGAGTTTTGGAGGAGGAAGGGTGTGGAGAAACACCATATAGATGTAGGGTTGTGGGCTGGTAGTTCTTCGTAACATTTTCGGGTCGTTTGACACGACTACGGTGGCCGTCGTATGTATGAAGTGATTAGGTTGTGCGTGGACTGTTTTGGGAGGCTCAATATGATTATTATTGATGTTGTTTAGGCTGTTTGGTGATTGTTTGGAATTGTGTGAAGTCATATATATAGGGGAGGTGCTGTCCGTTTCATCGTAAAATAGGTTGTGGTCGATACATAATAGTTATGACGCTTGAATGATAACTATAGTATCGTTTCTCTTATTGTAGACTAAGGAGTCGTGAAAATTGCATAGCTTGAGATTGGGGCAGTATATACAAGGTATGTGAGGCTATCTCTTTCCTTCTTTTGCACGACTCCGATTGTACAAAATGTAATGAACGAGCTTCCAAAGATACTCTACTCTTAGAAGCTATCAGTACTTACATTGTTTCCCCTCTTATGGAACGATTGATGTTGATGTTGCTTCTCTTATTCTTATATTATCAATGTTATTGGTACTTTCTGATTCTTATAAGGTTCATGGTGAAGAGTTAGTCCTAATAACGTGTACACAGGATACCGACCTTACGTCACTCTGAAAGGTTTAGAACGTCAGTCCATGAGTCGAGCATGCATTATATATATTTATCTATTTTACTCTACCGAGCCACGCTATAGATGGCCGGGTATGGCACCTATTGTGCAACCACTGATCAGTTGGGTTTTACCAAGCTCCACGTGGCCGGGTACGATTCTACCGATCCTTATGATGGCGGGGTACGTTTTTACCGAGCCTATTACAGCCGGGTACGATATGATGATGATGATGCCCACAGAGGCGTATGTTTCAAAAGTTTATGTATATATACATATGTATCACGCATTTCATGTCAGTAGCCCTCAGAGGTACCCAGATGTTACAGGTTGTTTATTCTCTATCCCTGCTTACATTACTGTTCATACTTATGGTTCCCTGCCTTACATACTCAGTACTTTATTCGTACTGACGTCCTTTTATTTGTGGACCCTGCATGTCGTGCTGCAGGTCCTGATAGACAGGCAGGCGCAGCTCCCCCACCATAGTAGGCTGTCCAGTTCAGCGGTGATTGGCGAGATCCCTTCTTCGAACTTGCCGTGGTCTTGGTATGCATTTTTGTTATAGACATTATAGGTATGTCGGGGCCCTATTCCGGCTATGTTGCAACACTTATGTTCCTTTAGAGGCTCATAGACAGGTGTCGACTCATGTAAAGTTTGGTAGGCCTTGTCGGTTGGTTTTTGTTGTATATTCTCTCATGGTAGCGTGGTAGCTCGTACCTTATATATAGTTTCTTGATTGTCTAGTCATCCCATGTTATGTATGTTCATGAAATCATATTTTATTGTTGGTTGTCCACGACCCATGTCTACCATTTATATTGATCTTGTCAGCCCTAAAAGATAATAAAGAAGGTTAGATAAAATGTATGTTGGTGCTCGGTAAGTATGGCCGGGTGCTAGTCATGGCCCTCCAGTTTGGGTCGTGACAAACTTGGTATCAGAGCAGGTCTGTCCTAGGGGTTGTCTATGAGCCG
Source organism: Nicotiana attenuata (assembly GCF_001879085.1). Classification (NCBI taxonomy): domain Eukaryota; kingdom Viridiplantae; phylum Streptophyta; class Magnoliopsida; order Solanales; family Solanaceae; genus Nicotiana; species Nicotiana attenuata. The sequence goes on from NW_017671233.1 coordinate 26,079, forward strand.
TGTCTAGTAGAGTCTTGATTATGGATGTGTAGCGCCCCACATTTATAATCAGGAGGCTACATGACATCTAGGGTTGTTACCTTCTTCCTGAATCTAGATCGTGCGTAGAGTTGAGTCGTAAGTGTTCGTCTTTAATATTCACTTTGTTTTCTTTCAGCGATGCCTTCGACTAGGAAGCAAATATTAGTAGACGGCTTGATACAGCTGCGGGAGAGGGTACCAGTCAGGTGCCCCAAGCCAGAGCGGGCCAAAGTGAGGCTCAGAGTGAGATGCCGTCTCATACCTCATCTACCCCGTCTCCTCCAGAGGATATTAGGAGGAACCCAGCACCACCAGTTCCTCCGTTTGGCACTACAGACCAGGATATGCAGAATGCGGTGCAGTTGTTGACTAACTTGGTAGCTGCTCAGGCTCAAAGGCAGAATACCGGTGTTGTTGATAAACCGGTTAGTAAGAGAGTTCGTGATTTTATTAATCTAGACCCTCCAGTGTTTACCGGTTCAGACCACAAGGAGGACCCACAGACTTTTATTGATCAGGTTCATAGTACACTGCGGGTTATGCATACTAGTGATACAGAGGCAGTAGAGTTGGCTTCTTATCGGCTACGGGATTTAGCGATTTTCTGGTATGATAGTTGGGAGAGGTCCAGGGGTCCGAACGCTCCTCCAGCTGTGTGGAAGGAATTTTCTGAGGCCTTTCTTCGTCACTGCTTGCCAGTTGAGATACAACGAGCTAGAGCTGATAAGTTCTTGAACCTTAGACAAGGTAATATGAGTGTGCGAGAGTATAGTATGCAGTTTGATTCTTTAGCAAGGTATGCTCCCCATATGGTTGCAGAGATGAGTGATGGGGTGCATCTGTTCGTGAACAGGTTGGGACCACATCTGATAAATGAGTGCACGACAGCCTCCTTGGTGGAGGGCATGGATATTTCCCGTATTCAGGCTTATGCCCAGACCCTAGAGGATTGGAAGCGCCAGCAAAGGGCAGATAGGTTGCAGGATAGGGGCCAGCATAAGCGGGCGAGATTTGCAGGGTATTCTGATGACTTCAGAGGCAATGTCAGGCCCCAGTCTTCGAGGAGTTCGGCGCCATCTGTAGCTAGTGCTCCTCCACAATTCCAGAGGCCTCGATATGATCGATTTACCTATTCAGGTCCAGGTCAGAGTTCGCGGGCATCAGGCTCGCAATACCACAGAGATACTAATCAGAAGAGACCCTTAACACCACGTTGTGATCAGTGCGGTAAGGCCCACTTTGGACTGTGCCGTCGAGGTTCTGATGCGTGCTATTCTTGCGGACAACCTGGCCATATGATATGGGATTGTCCTAACAGAGGAGGTGGTGGTATGGCTCAACCAACTGGATCTGTGTCTGGTTCTTCCTCATCAGTTCAACCTCTAACATGGGGTTTTCAGCATTCGACAGGTCGAGGTAGAGGTAGAGGTGCAGTGCAGAGTTCGAGTGGTGCTCAAAATCGAACCTATTCTCTAGTAGGTCGACAGGATCTCGAGTCATCTCCAGATGTTGTTACATGTATATTGTCTGTGTTTTCTTATGATGTATACGCACTGATTGATCCGGGATCTACATTATCATATGTTACACCCTTTGTGGCTAATAAGTTTGGCGTTGAACCTGAATTGATAAGTAAACCCCTTGCGGTATCTACTCCGATAGGAGATTCTGTGATTGCTAGAAAGGTATATAGAGGTTGCACTGTGATGATTTGTAGTCGTCAAACCTCGACAAATTTATTTGAGTTAGAAATGGTTGATTTTGATGTGATAAGGGGAATGGATTGGTTGGCCTCATGCTATGCAAATGTTGACTGTCGTACGAAGATGGTTAGGTTTCAGTTTCCTGGTGAACCCGTCATTGAATGGAAGGGGAACATTGCTACACCGAAAGGTAGGTTTATTTCCTATCTTAAGGCAAGGAAGATGATCTCAAAAGGTTACATTTATCATCTCGTTCACGTTAGGGATGCGGAGGCGAAGCCGCCTACTCTACAATCAATCCCCGTGGTCAATGAATTTCCAGATATTTTCCCAGATGAACTCCCAGGCCTTCCTCCTGAGAGGGAGATTGAGTTTAGTATTGATGTGTTGCCTGACACTCAACCGATCTCTATCCCTCCATACAGAATGGCCCCGGCAGAGTTGCAAGATTTGAAGGCGCAGTTGAAGGACTTACTGGATAAGGGCTTCATTTGGCCTAGCACTTCACCTTGGGGTGCGCCAGTCCTGTTCGTGCGGAAGAAAGACGGATCTACGGATGTGTATCGACTATCGACAGTTGAATAAGTTTACTGTAAAGAACAAGTATCCACTTCCAAGGATTGACGACATGTTTGACCAACTCCAGGGTGCCAAGTATTTCTCCAAGATTACTTACGTTCAGGGTATCATCAGGTGAGGGTCAAGGAGAAGGATATTCCAAAGACGGCCTTCCGGACAAGATATGGGCACTTTGAGTTGTTGGTGATGTCGTTCGGGCTAACAAATGCCCCAGCAGCTTTTATGGATCTCATGAATACTGTATTCAGGCCCTATCTTGATGTGTTCGTGATCGTATTCATTGATGACATTTTGGTGTATTCTCGTTCGGAGGCTGAACATGCGGGCCACTTGCGGATAGTATTACAGACGCTTCAGGATCGTAAGTTATATGCTAAGCTCTCCAAATGTGAATTCTGGCTGAACTCAGTAGCATTCCTTGGCTATGTGATATCTGACGAGGGTATTAGTGTCGACACTCAGAAGATCGATGCAGTAAAGAATTGGCCGAGACCTACAACACTATCAGAAGTCCGCAGCTTCCTGGGGCTAGCAGGATATTATAGGCGATTTGTTGAAGGGTTTTCCTCTATATCGGCACCATTGACTAAGTTAACACAGAAAGCTACTAAGTTCCAGTGGTCTGACGCTTGTGAATGAAGTTTTCAGGAGTTGAAGAATCGATTGACATCCGCACCAGTGCTCACTCTTCCTGAAGGACTAGAAGGTTATGTGGTATATTGTGATGCCTCAGGTATAGGTTTGGGGTGCGTATTGATGCAACGTGAGAAGGTGATTGCTTATGCATCGAGACAATTGAAGAAGCATGAAAAGAATTATCCAACCCATGATTTGGAATTGGCTGCAGTAATATATGCTTTGAAGATATGGCGGCACTACTTATACGGCGTCCATATTGACATCTACACAGATCAAAAAGAGTTTAACAATACATC